>NC_132783.1:120878546-121180265 GCF_048418805.1 Vulpes vulpes
CCAATTCTGAAGTAGCAATTTTTAAATTGATTTTTAATCAATTGATTTTGATAATTGAATTAATTGATTTTAATTACTTAATTTCAATTTAAAATAATGTACTTCAGGGGCATATGTGTGGCCTAGTGGTTTGAGCGTCTGACTTTTGGTTTTTGCTCAGGTCATGATCTCATTATGAGAGATCAAGCCCAGAGTCAAGCTCCATGTTCAGCAGGGAGTCTGCCTCTCTCCCTCTCCCTCTTCCTCTGCCCCTCCCCCTGCTCATGCTCTCTGTCTCTCTCTTAAATAAATAAAAATCTTTTAAAAATAATGTATTTCAGATACTATATAAAATGAAACTTTATTATTTTTTATTTGGATGACTTTAAACACACATAATTCAAATGTACATAAAATGTAAAAGCCTTTTAATTTAATTTCTGTGGTCTGAACCCAATGTGGACAATAAGTGGTAAATTTGACTCCTGAAGCTAAGTGAAGCATGAAGTCTGGACCTGAATAATGTTAAATATTAGATTGCTTTGCTTTGCTTAAGACTCTACTAAATAATTTGATTGATTCCCTGAGTAAAAATAAATATATAGAGTGCTAAGAGAATTGACCAGCATAAAAAATATAAAGGCCAGATTTTGTGGTCGGTATGGCAGGCTGACTACATAAAATTGATGGAATTTCAACAGGATATATCCTCAATGAGAAAGAGAGACAGAGATAGAGAATGAATGAATGAGGTATCAATGAATACTTGGAAGAAAAAGTGCAGTTGGAGGACTTGTAACTAATGAGGTTAGAGGAAGTTGTAACATAGTCTAGGATGTCTAAGGAGAAGGATACAATGGAGAAAGTTTAGGTCTCAGAAAACTGGGGCTGGAGCAAAAGCCCAAAGGTGTGTGGAAATAAGAATATACAGCAAATATAGGATTTTTAAATTAAAATCTATAGTTTAGGTTGACCCCTAAACTCCCAGTCACAACCCTCACTGTAGGCACAGAACTCTAGGCAGTCAGAAGCTTATGCCTCTAGAAACAAGTTGGAATGTATCTTTCCGGTTTCTATTCCAAAATGCTATGGAAAAGCCTCTTCTTCTGGCTAAGATGAGTAATATGGACAATATTTACCCTTCCAACTGAGACAGCTAAAAAAAAGTGGACAAAATACATGAAATAACAGTTTTTAGGATATTGATAAAATCTTAAAAACACAGACAGAGGGGAGAAAAAGCCACAGTAGGTGTAGAGAAACAAAGATAAGGTAACAGAAGAGAAAATAAAAACTAGAATGCCATGGAGAAACAGCTTCAAAGTACCAAAAGAAAAAAAAACTCAACTTAGAATTATGCAGTTATTTGATATTGTGTTCTATATGTCAATGAGAGCGAGATCAAATTGATTAATTGTTGTATCCAAATCTTCTCTATTCCTACTGATTTTTTGTCTGCTTGTCTATCAATTGATAGACATGTATCAATAGACATGTGTTTAAATCTACAATCACAGTTGGGATTGTGGATTTAAATGTGATTGTGGATTTATCTATCTTTCTTTTAGTTCTGTCAATATTAGCTTTACGTATTTTAAAGCCATGTTATATGGCATATACTAATTTATTTTTTTAAACTAATTTATTATTTTTTTTGGTATATACTGATTTAAAAATGTTATACCTTCCTCTTGAATTGACCATTTTTGGGGGGTGAGGAGGGGCAGAGGCAGAGGGAGAGAGGGAATCTTAAGCAGATTTCTCACCCAGAGTGGAGCCTAACTCAGGGCTCAACTGCACAACCTTGTGGTCATGACCTGACCTGAAATCAAGAGTCAGATGCTTAACCAACTGAGCCACCCAGGCGCTCCTTGAATTGATCTTTAATTTATGATGTGATATCCTTCTTTATCTCTTATAGTTCTTACTTTCAAACCCATTTTGTTCTCTGTGAATATAGTCACATGAACTTTCTTTTGGTTAGTGCTTGCACAGTATATCTTGTCTTCATTCTTTTCTTTCTGATCTGCCTTCTCTCTTGGTGTCTCTTTCCCTGTACCAAGGTCTGAAAAATACCCTTAAAGAGAAAGCTGGAACGAAGGTGAGGCTTACCACATGCGCTTTCTTTCCCTCAATGCAATCCAGTGTGTACAGATAGTTGTTTGACATATCTTTCCAGATTTTAATTTTTTTGTGAGAAGGTAAGCCCCAATCCAGCTACTCAAAGATAACCAGAACTGGAAATGTCTCATCTACTGTCTAGCTTCCAACATTTTTCTTTAGTTGTTTTTCCTATTCTCCTCAACCTTATGGGCTTATGTCTTCTTCCTTTCCCCATACTTTCAGAGGGAGAAGAAGTAAACATACATGTTCAATCCTGCCAGGTTTAATAAGACACTCTTATCTATTTTATGCTGAAGTTTTACCAGAAATTGGTTTCTTGCACACTTGGTTTCTTCCCTATCCCTATTTTCCCCCACTTCCTAACCAATACTTCCCTAAGATCATTTCCTTAATAAATACAGGTGTATTTGAGTCCTCATTTCAGCTTGTGCTTCTGGGGAACCAGGCCTAAGGTATTTTTTAAAATTTTTAAAAATATTTTATTTATTTATTCATAGACACACACAGAGAGAGAAGCAGAGACACAGGCAGAGGCAGAGGCAGGCTCTGTGCAGGGAGCCAGACGTGGGACTCGATCCCCGGTCACCAGGATCACACCCCAGGCTGCAGGCTGCGCCAAACTGCTGTGCCACCAGGGCTGCCCCTAAGGTATTTTATTATATGGTAGTATTTACCTCTTAAATTAAAATGTATTTATATTTTATGTCCCATTTTTTTCATATTAGTTTTAATCAATTTTTGCTGACATGTATTTTCCCTTTTTTATACTTTACTTTGTTTCTCAATTTACTGATACTTAACATGTAAAGATTTGTCCAAATGAATTTATGCTGATTACAATGTGGCTGAATTCTCCTTTTCTCCACCTCTGTCCCTTTCTTTTATTTTATGAGTGACACTGGGAGGGTCAGCAAATATGGCACATACTACAAATGGGTCCATCTCCTATTTTTGTAAATAATTTTATTGAAACACAGCCATTTACGTAGCGTCATTGGCTGCTTTCATGGTGCAACAGCAGAGTTGGGTAGCTGTGACAGATCACAGGCTTGGGGTGTCTAAATATTTACCATCTGGCCCTTTACAGAAAAGGATTGCTGACTCCAGAGGTACAGAGAAGGAAGCATCTATAGCTTGAGGGCATGGGGTGGGCTGAGTAAAGTATTGGAAGAGATTTTTCTCAGCTAGGTCTGTGTGCAGCCTCCATTGGCCAAACTAGGATCTGTTCTCTTTTGTAGTTTAGTTAAAGGTCTTCATCTGGGTTAACTTCATAATGTCTGTGATATCCCTTTACATCCAGGGATAAACTTGGGCTTCAGATCCTCCTCCACTTCTAGTTGGATTTGGAAATCTGGGACTTTTTGCCACTTTTAAGGAGAGGCAGCACCACCTGTGGTCTTATCTTGTATTCAGGCATCTGTTGTTTCTACTCTAAAATTGCTGACATGGATGTGATAAGTGGGGTTGACTCCCTTCGTGAGCACCTTTAAGGCAAGGAGGACTTTTCCAAGGCTGACACTAAGGGTTCTGGGTTCTGCCTCTCCTTGCTCTTGCAACTGCCTCAAGTCAATTTTTTTATTTCTGAAGGGATGGCTTTCCTATTTTTATAAAGATTTCTG
Organism: Vulpes vulpes; assembly: GCF_048418805.1. Taxonomy (NCBI): domain Eukaryota; kingdom Metazoa; phylum Chordata; class Mammalia; order Carnivora; family Canidae; genus Vulpes; species Vulpes vulpes. Next base: position 120,882,269 of record NC_132783.1, read on the forward strand.
TGTCACCAACTCTCCTTTGGTAAGATTTTTCAGGTTTTTGTTTTCCTAAGTTCTCCCTCTTAAAGAATATTAAGGAAGTGCTTTCTAGAGCCCACACCATGCTCCTTAATAGAGCCTGGTATTTTCTATTTGTATTTTTCCTTCTTTTTCTCAGACCTAGCTGAGAAAAATCTCTTCCAATACTTTACTCAGCCCACCCCATGCCCTCAGGCTATAGATGCTTCCTTCTTTGTACCTCAGGGGTCAGCAAAACTTTTGTGTAATTGTATTTTTTTATTGGTGTAAAAATACACCTGTGTGGTGTATTTTTCTGTTTTTTTTTTTCTTTAATCTATTTGTGTGCTTATCTTAGATTATGCAGACATGAAATTTTGAGATCCAGTTTTTCTCTGCCATCCAAAACTGGAAGATTGTATATTGACTTCAGAATATGGTTAGTGAAAAGCTGACCATTTGCAAAAAAAAAACTCTTCTGTATTTACTTCCCACTTAGGTGAAGGATTTGCAAATGGAATAGCTAACCACAAGGGGGCGTGTTTCTTTTGATTTTCATTTCTTTGCATAAACTAATGTATACCTAGTGTATCCTGGTTTTCATGTTTTCATTGAAAACGACCAATGAATAAAATTACACAAGAAAAATATGTTATTTTGTAAATAATTTCATTCAATTGCAAAACTGCATCAACAATATTTTGCATACCTACAAGGTACAAGGCACTCTGGTAAGCTCTTTATTCTTTGGGCAACCTGTTAAAATGAGTAATTCCGGATGAGAGTTTATGCTGAGCTAGTTTAAAAAAAACAAACTGTTGTATTATCCATTTTTTAAGTGAGGAGTTCAAATACCACCAAAAATATATTAAAGACATTAGCCATGTGTCTACAGATCTCACACCACACAGTTGAGATTTCCTCAGAGAGAGAGAGATTTTCACTTTTCTCAAGTTTGACTACACTTAATAATAAGGGCCTGCATATGGACTGAGACTTGAAATCTATTCCTTCCATTTGTTAACATAGTATATGAGTATAATCTTCAACTTGCCTAAAGTCACTTAAGTAAGTAGTATTTCATGGAGAGTTCCTAATAATGGGGTAAAATACTAGATACTATTTAATAGCTGAAACACTATGGCAGAAAATATTTGGGAAAAGTAAGGAATTTATTATATCACATAATTAAAAAGTCCATGGATAAGGCTTCACTGGATTCCTTTTTAGACTTATTTGTGCTCAAGTTCCTCAAAATGGCCCAGAGTAGATTCAGAATCATATCTTCAAAAGTGCATGTGTGTGTGTGTCTATGTGTGTGTGTACACATGTGTCTTTGTGTGTGTCTTTGTGTGTAGCTTTCTACTGAAAGTAAAAATCTACTTTGGCTTTCAGGACCTCCCAGGTTCCCTTTATTCTTTTCAAAATCATCTCACCAGGCTTGCTTTCCTACTTGCTCTCTTATTTTTATTTTTATTTTTATTTTTATTTTTACTATTTACATTCAGCCACACTGACCTCTCTTAATCCTTCAAACATACTGAGTCTTTCCTACCCAAAGCCAGGTTGCTTCTTCCTGCAGCACTGCACAAGTCTGGCTCCTCTCATCCTTCAGATCTCAGCTCAGGTCAGGCGATGTTCATTTCCCCCTGCACAAACCTGCATCCTGCTCCTTCTCTACCCATTTCCTTCTAAGCATTTATCACAAACTGTTCTTATGTGTTGCTGTTGTTGTTTTACATATAGTGTCTTCCAAACTAGAATGTAAGTTCCATGAGGCAAGGATCTTGCTTTTCTAGTTCACAGATGTGTCTCTGGTGCTTAAATAACAATGAATACTCAATAAATATTTATAGAATAAACAAATGGTTTCTAAAAATCAAGCAGCACAGAAACTTTCAAAGAAAAAAGCAAAATTATTTTTTAAATCATCTATAATTCCATTACCTAGATATGGTAACAATTATCATTTGGTGAATGTTATTGCATGCCTTTTATCTGGGCATTAAAGTTATATAGATATAATTTTTAAATGCAATTATACTTTGTACTATTTTTCTTTTTTAGATCTTTCTTTTTACTTGAATTTAACAACAAAATAATTGAAGGAATTACAAATCATCAGATTATTTATTCATAAGACATAGCTGCCCCTAAAAGATCCTTCTAAAATTAAGAAACAAACAAAAATAAATAAATAAAATTAAGAAACAAGATTATGAAAAAATACCAAGAGGCTTGAGTTGTATTTTGTAACTACATGTTCCAATTTGGGGCAGTTTCTATAACCATTTTTTATTATTCCAATGTTATTTTACATTTTATTCCATAACCATAATCCCACAATTGTCTTTGTTTTATAAAAATTTAAATGGATTAAAATCTCATCTTCAGTTTCTTTGTTTTTACCATTAACTTCTTTATTACTGAGTTTTTAGTTTGATTACTCTCTCGATTGACTGGATTTTTGTCTGACAACATTTTATAAGAAGGGCTCTTGAATATTGCATTTTTTGAGGTTTTGCAGATTTAGGAGTATTAGCCATTGGCCTTTTACAACACCCCCTTGGCAAATGTTACACCCAATGTAACATTTTGGGTCATGCTTTTGTTCTTAGGCGCTTTTAGATATTGCACCATCCTCTGGCATTAGATCTCACAGAGAAGTCTAAGGCTGTTGTCATCATTCCCCTGCTTTCCTGTTTGTGAATATAATTCCTTATCCTTGATGTTAAGCAACTTTACAAAAATATATGTCAGTGTTAGTCAATTCTTGCCCATTTTTCTTGCCACGGGCTACTACCTGGTATCTAGCCTCATTTCCAATACTTCCTTGCAGGGGTCATGTCTACTCTGCCAACTATTTGCCCTTCTGTGACCTCATACTGCTGCTTGATATCCCGCTAGCTTGGCACACCTTAGCGAGATTCCCTCATCCCTACCCTCACTCTGACATCCCCTGCTCCTCAAGCTAGCGGATTTAGCTCAAGCATGCCTCTGTGAAGACATCCTATACTCCTCAGGGGACCAGCCACCTTTCCCTTACCACTTGCATGAAATGTCACACGTGCCTCTAGTATCGCATTTTAGTACACTGACTTAACATTTATGCTTTACGACTGTCTCCCAATCAGCATTGAGTTCCAAGGGGGAAGCGTGCCTGGCTTATACCCACAAAACTGTGTAAGCAATTTTTTTTAATTTTTTAAAATTTATTTATGATAGTCACATACAGAGAGAAAGAGAGAGGCAGAGACACAGGCAGAGGGAGAAGCAGGCTCCATGCACCGGGAGCCCGACGCGGGACTCGATCCCGGGTCTCCAGGCCCTGGGCCAAAGGCAGGCAAACCGCTGCGCCACCCAGGGGTCCCTGTACGCAATTTAAACCAGAGTTCTTGTTCATAAAAAGCTGGAAATGCTGGGTGGATAGATTAGCAATCGGACAAATTCCTGAGCAGCTAGTAAACCGGGAAAGTGTAAATCTGACACAGAGCGAACACTGAGACGTCGAGGGCTCGACTTACACGGGAGGTGGGTCAAGGGCAAGCCTACAGGTGAGCAAGCGGCAGAGCCGAACGCAGGTGACAGACAGGTGTCCCCTCTCCCGCACGTCGTCCTCGCATCTAGGAAGGCGGGCGCGAGCTGCCAGGCCTCCCCGCAGCCCGTGATACCTGGAGCGGGAGCTCCCGCCGCCCCCCGCCTGCCGCCCGCGAAGGAAGCCTGAACTCGGCGCGGAGCAGGCGCGCAGCCGAAGCCCCCGCAGCGGCCCCAGCCCGGAGCGCGGCGGGGCGGGGCGGGGCGGGGCGGGGCGGGGCCAGCTCTGCGCAGGCCCCGTGAGGGAGCGGGCGGAAGAGGCTGTGAGGCTGCGCCTGCGTCTGCGCCTGCGCACTCCGCCGACCTTGCTCCGCCTCCGCGGCCGGGACCCCGGAGCGGGGGCCGCGGCGGGATGGTGTTGCGGTGTCAGGTAAGGGCGGCGGGCCCTCGCGGTCGCTTCGGCCCCCGCTTTCCTCCGCTCCACAGACCCGGCCTTGCTCCGAGGCGCCTTTCGTCGAGCCTTACGTCCGCGCCCAGCGCCCCCAGCGTCGCCCTTGGGGGCTGCCCCAACCAGGAGGTCGGGGCCCCCCTGCGAGCTCGGGGTCTCCGAGGTGACGGCCGCAAAGGCCTCGGAGGGCGCCCTCGCCCTCGCCCCCGCCCCCGTGCTTCTCTGCTTCTGCGTTTCGGCAAAGACAGTTTCCAAGCCCATGCATTTAACCCCCGAGTCCCCGTGAAGAAAAGGGGCTTCCTGGATGCGTTTGCAAACTCTTGATTATGTGCAGACCCCTTGACTGTTTGGTAGAGAATGATTTGCACGGCGAGTGACAGGTGGGTTAGTTTACTTGCCCGAATTTCTTAGGTACCGGGCTGACGGGATAGGTGTGTTCTAGGAAGTACCAGTTGAACCTGTTCTCAAGCCCACCTGCCTTTGCAAACCTTAGGGTTCGTATGTTGCGTAACCGAGTCCTCGGCAGCCGGGTTCCTTGTGATGTGGCCTGGAATCAAAGGTCCTGTGACAGCCGTGAGACACGTGTCCTCTCTCTCTCTCTCTTTTTGGTTATTTTATTTGTGCAATTTCTCTCTGAACTCAGACATTAGTTCCCTGCTTAAGTGTTTATAAAAGGTGCTGTCATTTTGTGTCAAGAACAGCTTCGTGGTCCTTAAGAAGATACCGTTAAGGTTCTGTTGTGGCAGGCTTGGAGATTAGTCTGAATTGTGCTCGAAACAAAGAGCTTTCAAAATTTGAACTTGCAATTATACCAACCTTTTGTGGGTGATTTAATTATCTCTAACTCATAAAATTTGCCTTTGATTAAAGTAATTGGAAAGAAGGACGCCTGCAGTGGCTCAGTGGTTGAGCACCTGCCTTGGGCTCAGGGCCCTGACCCTGGAGTCCCAGGATGGAGTCCAGCATCGGGGTCCCCAGGGGGAGCCTGCTTCTCCCTCTGTGTGTCTCTGCCTCTCTCTCTCTGTGTGTCTCATGAATAAATAAATAAAATCTTCCACAAAAATAAATAAAAAGTAATTGGAAAGAAAGAAAGCCCACAGAGACAGATAAGGTCTATTACTGTTATCCTTAAAGGCATTTTCTCTCCTTTTCAGGTTGAAGTGTTGTATTTTGCAAAAAGTGCTGAAATAGCAGGGATTCGCTCGGAGACCATTTCTGTTCCACAAGAAATAAAAGCATTGCAGCTGTGGAATGAGATAGAAGCACGACATCCTGGGTAGTTAAAATTTTGTAGAATGCATATGATTAACACTTTTTAAACATTGAAAAGTGTGGAAATGATTAGAGAAAAAACTAATTTTTATTTCTGTGCTTAATGTCAAAAAGGGTCAGACATTTTTCTGGAACTACTAATAAATTCTGGTGTCTAAAAATACACAATTTCCTAAAGAAGGCTAAAGATATTTTACTAAGAAAAACTACAGTGAGCTGGAATACTGCCAAAGGGACATGATTGTATTTGCTTTTATAATTTACAAAATACTGAAAATGTGGGTTCCACATTTTTATAACATTAAATGAAATTGTTATAAATTAGGTTGAAGACCTGTGCTTTAAATTTTATGTTCCGCCCCTTCTTTAGAGAACTCAAACTAGGAATTTCTAAGATTAACAGAAAAATGAAAGCTCACAAACCTTAGCTACTACTGCTGAATTGAGTTTTCATAATATTTGATTTTTTCTGGTTGAAAATCTTTAATTTGCTGCTGCTGTTCCTACCTCAAGACCTTTTTGCAACAAGGTATAATTATGGCTTATTTGAAGGGGTTCCAGGAATATTAATTGTGTCACCTAACTCAGTATAGATTTGGAAGTCTTAGTGCATCATAAAAGATACTCCACAGTGTTGGTTTAAAGGGAAAAATATTTCTTGATTTCATATGTTTTAAGCTTTTTTTTTTTTTTTTTTTTTTTTTTAAAGAGAGAGTGAGTGTGGGGAAGGGGCAGAGAGAGAGGGAAAGAGAATCTTAAGCAGGTTCTGTGCTCATCATGGAGCCTGACCTGAGGCTGGATCTCACAACCCCCATATCATGACCTGAGTGGAAAATTAAGAGTCGAGTGGTTAATGGACTGAGCCAGCCAGCTGCCCCTTTGAGTTGCTCTTACAGTACCCTGATAATCCATGAAATGTGGTGGGGCCTCTGTCCTGCTTTATTTTTAATCTTTTACCTATTGGGAAACACCTGGTCTTGTGGGAAAATTCTGAGATATACTTAGTTTGGTTGTATGCTGAGAAGATTTCCTGGGAAGGGCATGTACCGATTAGGAAATTTCTCCCCCCCACCCCTTGTTCTCTTTTTCTTGACCCAATCTAAATATTGCATAGTCTAGACTTTTTTTTTTTGAGGATGGGAGAGTTGTTTGTTTAAATCCCCAAACATAAATCTTATTAAAGAGTTGTTAGCAGTTTACTGTGTTCTTTGTGGTGAATAAGTATGTTGTTCAGGGGATATGTATTTTCTGTGCATAATATAAGTTGGTTTAATTAGTAACTTTGCAGATGGCACTTCATGAAGTAATGTAATATTTAATGTATTTTTAGTTGTAGCTGAAGAGATTTGAGGTCTAAACACAACATTGATACTTCTAATTATACTTTTCCCCCTTTAGATTGGCTGATGTCAGAAATCAGGTGATATTTGCCGTCCGTCAAGAATATGTCGAGCTTGGAGATCAGCTCCTCCACCTTCAGTCAGGAGATGAAATTGCCATCATCCCCCCCATTAGTGGAGGGTAGTGCTCTGGATCCATTTAGGTGTGTGAGGTATATTTTCTTAATCAATTTTGTGGAAGTGGATCACATAGGTGACAAGTTGTGTATGATTTGCTTTAAATATATGCTTTTTGTAAGTCTGTCTGCACCAGTAGTTATTGCTATAATAGAAGAATTGATGCAGACACACTTAACACGTATCTGCGTATTACCTCTACTTCTGTTCTCTTGTAAGCAGTTTAGTTTTATGTCAGTTTGACATGTTCATTCTCTCCACTTAAAATGGTTTATTGAAATTTTATTTTGTGTCAGGCACAGTGCTGAATCCTGGAGTATTAATATTCCTATTTTGCAGAAAGGAAAACAAATTCGAGAAAAGACTTGTTTATGATCACACAGCTAATAAGTGCTAGAGCCAATGTTTGAATTCAGATTATTGGATTCTCTGTACTTTCTCACAAATATGTTTTTAATACAGGATAAAAGCTCTCCTGGGCACAGAGAAATATAGAAAAATTACACAGCCAGGAAGTAAAAAAGATCACTGTGCCTAACAAGAAAGTTACCATTTTCCAGGTATGAAGAAATAGGTAGCTCTGGGATCCTTGGCATCTTCCCAAACAGCATAGTTTTTATCTAAGGGTATCTCTTGGTATAGTCTGGAGAGATAGAATAAGGCTTAATTTACTGTCAACTGAAGAACAAATCATGTAGAAATTAATGATTATCCCTAAGAATGAATGAAAACTTTTTTTTTTTTTTTTAAGAATGAACGAAAACTTTCTTAATGTGATAGGGCTTTTCTCCCAAATCAAGAGTAAATACTATATTCAATGATAAAACCTTGGTTTCATTGAAGAAAGGAACATATAAGGATGCCAGTTGTTTTTTTCACTTGTTTTTTTTTTTTCTCTAGTCTGCTGGAGGGCAGTGGCCCCAAAAGTAAAGAATATATATTGCGAAGCAAATTGCCCATCATACTGATAAATACTGGATCTTTGTTAGTCCTACAATTTGGAAATAAGTGTTTCTTGTTAGATACGTATCTCAGTTTTACTGGAAAACTGATCACCATATCACCACCATGATTTTAGAAAAATGCCATTTTTTTGAGTTTGGAATTTATTCAGAAAATAGTATGCTACCATTAAAGGTGTGTGTGTGTGTGTGTGTGTTTGTGAGAGAGAGAGAGAGAGGATTAAAGGTGTTCTTTGGAAAGATTAGGAAGATTACTCAACTGCGTTATGTATTGTTAGAAAGTGTTTGACAGGATTTGTAACGTGGTTTTAGAATCCATGTCCTTATAGAATCAAGTTGTGGAATTTGGTATGGTTTGAAGTTCATAAACCATAGACCACATTTGGATTACCTGTTAAGTTATTGTAAGAAACTCAGGTGGTGTGTACAGAAGATTGAAACATCCTATAATCCGGTGGAATGTGAATATTTATGCTTTTCTTTCTTTTTAGTAGCTGGAAGCATAGGGAAGAGAACGTTGGATTGGAATCACCTTGGATGAGTCCTTAACTGTTCTGAGCCTTCTTTCTCTTGTCTTTCAATGTGAATGAAATCTTGCAGGATTTATGATTATATACAGACTCCTCATCCTGCTCAGTCCAACCTGCGTGCCCAGTCTCAGCCCATCTGTTTTCTCCCTAGAGCCCTGAGTTCCAGCCTCCCTGTAGATTCTGGAGCACACTTCTGTCTTTCCTGTCCCAGAGGCTTTCTATTTGCCATTCCCTCTGTCTGTGCCGGAGATCACAGGCCTGTTCCCCTGGTTTTTTTTTTTTTTTTTTTTTTTTACAGTACTGCTCTTTTATCTTTCAGTTCTCACCTCTAAATACTATCTCTTGAGACAGGTGTTCCCTGACCCTCTTATACAACCCCTCTCCTAGCACCCATGCTCTGTCTCTGAACGCTGTTTATTTTGATAAGTTACTCCTATTTATAATTTTTCTTTATAGCTTTGCTTCTCCCATTCCTGTGTAGGTACCCTGAGGGCAGGGGCTAGATTTTTTTGTTCCCTGGTCCTTGTCTAGTGCATGGGGTTGTTCTCTTAGTGAGTATATAATAGATGCATGATGAAGGAAATGAGAAGTGCAAGACAAAGGGCTTTGTATGACATCTGGTGGTAGGCACACCGTTCATTTCCTTATTTCCTCAGTTACTTAACTGGGATTATGTCCAGTATGAAATAAGCCCAGTTCCTGTGGAGTCACCATGGTTTCTGTTCTCCCTCTCTCCTTTTTGGATAAAGAAAAAGGCAGTTCTAGGTTTGGTGCATGGACATGAAGTGGTTAGAGGTAATGTGCATGGAGGTTTTGATGTCTGGCCCATATCATGTTGGAAGATAAGAGCAGCAGTTCAAAAATTTGGCATAAAGTGGCATATGAGATAGATTATATTTTAAGTGATCATGTTAATGGTAAATTCCTCTTTATATCCTGCTTGATTCATTAGGGATATTTACAAATATGCTGAGTTTTGCTAAAATTTTACACCTGCTTATTTTTATCATTCTCTCAGGTCTAATGTACAAAAAACAGAAATTGAAACATAATCTGTATGTTGGGTGTTTGCCTATAGTACTATTGTTAAGGTTTATTATTATCTTCTAGGAAAGATCTGAATGAAATTGAAGAGAAACCTAAAGATATAATAAAATTCACTGCTGAGAAACTCTCCGTAGATGAAGTCTCACAGTTGGTGATTTCTCCACTCTGTGGTGCAGTCTCCCTATTTGTAGGTGAGTTGTCATTTTCACAGCATCTGTAGACTGCACAAGACAGGAAAATTTAGTGTTTCCCATGTTCAGTGTTAATATAGGATTTTAAGATACTGAGAACAGTAAGCCAAGACTACCCATGGTGGTGGGTAGAAATTTTTTTAGTTCTTATTTTGTTTTAGTAATCTTCAAATTAGCATATGTTAACGGCTTTGAAGGGCAGGATTAAAAGTCATTATTGGCAGGGAGAATTCTGTATTTTCCAAATATTGAGGGGAAATACGGTGATGATACCAACTTAATGATAATCCTAGGAGCATGTTTCCCTTCCTGGTTTGTCCAATGAATATTTTTGGTATACTTGCCTAATCAGTGTCATTTTATTTCCTTATCTTTGTGATAATTATTTTTTTATTTTTCTAACCAAGTTTTTGTTTTGAGAAAGTTTGATAGAAATTTTTAGACAAATTGTTATGTTCTTGTGTATTCAAAAATAATCCTCTTTTCTATTCATATGTTATTTCTATTGTAAGGAAAAACCTTATTGTAATATTTTTCTTTTTCTTTCTGTTTTCTTTTTAGGGACTACAAGAAACAACTTTGAAGGGAAAAAAGTCATTAGTTTAGAATATGAAGCATATCTACCGATGGCAGAAAATGAGATCAGAAAGATCTGTAGTGACATTAGGCAGAAATGGCCAGTCAAACACATAGCAGTGTTTCATAGACTTGGGTATGATTTTCTTTAGCAATTTAAAAGTTAATTGCTGCTGTTTCCCATCTTTGTACTGATTCTGATTCTAGAACCTTCCATATCAAACCTATATTACCAAGCAAGGAAGGTTTGTGAATTATTCTGGCCCACAGAATGGAGACACTGGGTGCCTCTAGGGCTGTGTGTTGCATTGTAACATTTGGAGAGTGGCTGATGCTGTAACAAGTCCAAATGTAAACAGACAGCAGTGCTAATGTGTGCTAAAGTCCTTAAGGCTTTTTAAGAATTGTTTCATAGTCTGGACTCAGTTTGTATGACAAGTCTGTTAGTAGATTTTTTTTTTTTTTTAATGTAAATGCCTTTAAGGTTATTAAATTAGTTTGCCTTTCCATACTGCTAAAAAGAGTAGAGTTCCGGGCTTCAAAAAGAACCTAACAGTTGAGGCTCCATCTCTGTTATATTCCATTAGTTTGTTATTTTATTATTAATTATAATTTTATCAATTATTTTATGTTTATTTCTGTTTGATATTTTAAAATCCACATTATACTCATCATGCAGTAAGTTTGTGTCTCTGGGTATTACCTGGCACTGTGCCTTGTTTGAATCAGAATCAGTAGGCCTTTTTCTCAGTGCCCATCAGACTGGTCTAGTGGGTCAATGCTAACAAAGTAGCTACAACCTCAGCATCCCCTCTGCTGAATGCAGTTGGGATAAATTACTGTTTTTTTTTTTTAACTAATCTGGAAATTTATGTAAAAACAGAACTGAATGCTGTAAGAATTCTTTACTGGAATTTTTTTTCATCTGTTCAGTAGATTGCTTAACTAGATTCAAAAGAGATGGCATTTTGTTTTCTTCATTTTGTTAAAGCTTAGTTCCAGTATCAGAAGCGAGCGTTATCATTGCTGTGTCCTCGGTCCATAGGGCCTCATCCCTCCAGGCTGTGAGCTATGCCATTGATACTTTAAAAGCCAAGGTGCCCATATGGAAAAAGGTAAGAGAACATCTAATGTTGCCATTTGAACATGATTTTTCTCATAGATTTTTAAAAGATAAGGAGTAAGGTTACGTATAGAACTTGTATTCATGGGTCTTCCCTGACTGTATAGAATCATGTTATTTTTATCTGTGAAATAGGCCGTTTATGTAATGTCTCCTTTCCAAGGTTTGCTAAACCTGAAAAGTACATGCTTCAAAGAATGCATGGCACAAATTAGGCCTCACTAGATGGTAACAACTAGATCTCCTGGTCTGGACTGTTCCATTGGTTCATGTATGAATTCATTTTCTTTGGATTAGAATTCCCTTGAATTTCTTTTGCTGAGTGGGAATAATGCATGGCTATTTAGGCAATAGCTTAAAAATATTTTTCAAGGCAAAACAGCAAAGAACATTCTAGAATTTCTTTTTAGGAAAAGAAAAGGGTGGGGTATTGCCTCTTCTAAGAAAATGCATAGTGAATGGATATTAAAATATGAATAGGAAATTTTAACTCATTTTTTGCCAATACATCTGTCAATAAGAGCAAATCTCTGGTTAAAGAGGACATTCTGAAGGGATGAGAAGACCCCACTCCCTAATTTCTTCCAACAACAGTGGGATTGTTCTGAATTCTCAAACTTGTGATTGCACTCAAGAGTCTAGAATTACCCACAGCATTTTGGCTGGTAGCGAAACTGAGGAATGAATTGAATTAACTGCTCAGATTAGAAGGCCAGAGCAGAGGACCAGAAGGTGAGTCTTTCCCAGGAGCCTACCACCTCAGCCAGTAGTGGAGATAAGCAAATGGGACTCTGACAAAGGGCTTGTGAAATTCAGGGACCATGTTTTCTGAATAAAAAATGAAACCCTTTCATAGAAGGGTATACTTTGGGATTCGAAGTTAGGGTATCTGAGAGAAAACTGCCTTAGTGAAGCTCACTCAGATAGATGGTGGCTTTGCTATGAACAGAGCTGCCACAATGTTGATGGACTACCTGAGGCAGTTTCCTGACTAGAGTGAGGTAGGGAGGGCATCCTACATTGAGTTGTGAGCCTGTGCAGCAGAGGTAACTTTCTTTACCAGGGAGGAAGAAAGGCTAGCTAGCTGATAGCAGATGAAGAAGGTAGGCGCCCAGGATAAGGGAGTGAGCAGGAGCTGGGACATTCTCTCATTTTTACACTTTGAGAGCTAGCTGAGCTTTCTGTTTTACTTTTCTGCCTGAGGAGGTTGAGAAGTGTGTACAGGTACTCAGAGGAAAGTCAAATTTGGATTTCTGTCCTTCAGAAATAGAATCTGATAGGAGAGTGAGAAGAACAATACATTTTTATTCCCCTCCCTTCCAAGAAGTATCTAAATTCTTGTGAGTTCTAGTCCCGTCTGTACTTTGAGATCATTGGTGATCTAGGCAAGATGTAGGCAGGTGGATGGGGCCCACACTCACAGAGCAGTTGTCACTACGGTGCAGCCCAAACCTAGTTAGGAATTAGGTGTGTGGTCGCTTAATTTCACACTTAGTGGAAATCCCCCTTCTGCCTATGGAAATGAGTAAATATAAGATTTTTGAATTTGGGACAAAATGATAGCCTTAATATACAGAAAAAGGCATATTTAGAAATGTTGAAGTAGTAGGTGTGTTTGGAAAGAAAAAAAAATGCTTAAAACTAAAGAGGTTCCATCCTCCCTGCATGACCTTGTTCAGGCTGTCCCCTGACATGGTCCCAGATGGAATTGTTTATTCTATTCTTTGGTTGTGCCTTGTCTTGTTAAGTCTTGTCTATTGTTTCTCCCACATGATTGGAAGTCCTTAAGTATAGGGAACATATTTATTTATTTTTCTACCTTCAGTGTTAGATTGTTAGAAGAGTAACAGATTTAAATAGACGTGATACTCATTTACCTGAATTCTTCAGATGTAGTTGAATTTATTAAGCCACTGTGTTTTGAACCTGTTATGGTTCTGTTTTTCAGGAAATGTATGAAGAATCATCATCATCTTGGAAAAGAAACAAAGAATGTTTTTGGGCAACTGATGATTAAGTCACACATTTTTTAAGAGTACTAAAATTAAATTTGGTGAACAACTGCCTTTATCACATTTTGATTTTTCTTCTCCAGAAGTTAAGATAGTTTACTGAAGCACAATGTCTTCTTATGTTACACCAGTGGGACAAAAGGGAGAAAAAAAATAAGTGGGTGTCTGGGATGAGGGTTTTTGCAGAAACCAGAGATACAGGAAACGCTGTAAGGAAAAAAAAAAAGTGTAATTTAAGGAAAAAACGGAAGTGTAATTTAAATGTGAGGAAAGATGCCTGTGGTAGACATACTATGCCATGAAGTAGGAAATTCAGATTACTTATATTTTAAGTATTTTTCAGTAAGCAAAATGAAAAGGATTTTTCTTAAAGTAATAGTAGATGGTCAATGAGTGAAGTATTTTGTGATTTTGTGAATATTTTCATCCTTTGGTAATGATATTGGAGTCACAATATATTTCAGTTTGTTGTGAGGAATAGTGGTCAAGAAGCCAGTACTTTGAGTCTTGACCTCAGATCCCTGAATGAACTTAATGGAGAATTTGAAAACAGATTTGATGTCTGAATCCAGCTGCTACTTCCATTTTCTGCTGCTGGGTCTCCACTCCACTGCTCTTGGACTGCTGATGTGGCCTGCTGACAGTCCCCCCGCTGCCCCGCTGCCATTCTTCTATCTCCCACTGAGGTCACTTCATCCTCCTTGGAGCCTTCTGAGAGCTAATTACATCCTAGAACCCACTGTCCTCACTGTGGCCTTCAGTCTGTGATTGGGCTCCAGCCTCCCCCCCCCCCCCCCGAACCCTCTTTGCTGTGGCTGGTGTGTAACAAGTTTATTTTGTCATAGGGTCCTTACTTGTACCTTTATCTGGAATGCTCTTTCTCCAGATATTCCCAGTCTACTTCTCCACTTTATTTCAGCCCCCAGTTAAATGTTATCTCCTCAGAGAGCCTTCTCTGACTATCCTATTTCAAACTGGAATCCTGTTCCCTTACTCTGCTTTCTGTCTTGCTGTGGACCTTTATGCTACCTGATATACCATATCTACAAGTTTCTTTTAGACTATGGACTTCCTGAGGTCAGGGCAATGCCTTAGCTACCACCATGCACTGAAAAGTGAGTTGGTGTTAAGAATTGTGCCCCAATTAAATACACCTAAACACATGTAGTTGTCATGCTCACAGTTGTGTAAAGGTATCAGGCTAACTGCATGAGTGGGCAGGTTTTCCCCTCTACTCTCTCCCGCATTCCCATCCTGACATCTTACCTAGCTACTTACTAGCAACGAGTTTGCAAGAGAGGTCTCTTAAGGCCTGAATGATTTGTCATGTAGTTGGTAGCTGACCCAGCAGAGGGCAGTAGAGCCAGGGCTACAGCAAGAGCAACTTGAGTCAAATTTTTAGTCCATTACTTTTCTTTCTTTCTTAAAGATTTTATTTATTGAGAGACAGTGCGCACACACATGAGGGGGAAGGGGCAGATGGAACAGGAGAAGCAGACTCCCTGCTAAGCAGAAACCCTGATGCGGAGCTCCATCCCAGGACCCTGAGATCATGACTTGAGCCAAAGGCAGACACTTAACAGACTGAGCCACCCAGGCACCCCAGGCCATTTCTTTGGCATAGAACTAAAAAGTTCCATATAGTTAGCCTTTTTAAGTTAAGTTGGAGTGGCTCTTCGATGAAAAGTAGTGTCTGACTTTGAATAAGACTATTTCCAATGTTTAATTAGTATCTGAGTTTATTAAGGAGTTAGGATGAGGATGGAATTTTAAAAAATGCTGTTTATGGTTTTTAAAAACTGATGTAGAATAGTAAAAGGAATTACTTTTAAAAAATGAGTAAATACAAGATTTTCCAATTTGGGACAAAATTGTGGCCTTAATATATAGATCTATCTATGACAGAGCTAACGTTCTTTTTTTTTTTTTTCATAGTTGAAGTTTAATGTATGATGTATACCAGCACACTAACTGGTGGCAGTTCTGCAGTAAGCTGCTCTTACAACGTAGATCACCACAATTGGGATGGGCAGAGTTGAGGGTGTTTGAGAGATCACTTGATCTGGGAATGGGAGATGTTTGTGCATCACTGTAGATGGAAACACATGCCATCAACCTTTGTATTAACTGTAATTTAAATGTCAGTAAGCTTGATGACACATAATAACTTCAGCATATTTAATCCTTAATGTATTTAAACCCTCCTGCTTACTACTAAAACAAACAAAAACAAAAAAGAAAACCTTGCAGATGAGTGCCTTGGCAAGTTGCAACAGTTGGAGTAACTTTCTTTTCCCCCTCTATTCCAAGCACACATTTTATTTCAAGAGATAAATTGTGTTTAGAGCAGTACTTCTCAAACTTTAATATGTAATGTATGAATCATCTAGCGATTGTTAAACGTCCTGTTCAAATTCAGTAGTTCTAGATGGCATCTAAAGTATGCGTTTTGTGACAGGCTTCCAGGCGATGCAGTGCTATGTGTGGACACATTTAGAGTCTAGGTTTTATACTTAGTCCCTAAACCATGAAGGTAGTTTCAGGTTTTTACAAAATATCCTGTGGTCACTGCTAGTGTAATCTTACCACTGTAGGATTAGATACATTCTCACTCTTACATTGAGTCTTGAACATGTTCAGAAGCAAAGTGAGTGTGTAAGATAAATACAGTGAAATATACGAGCCATAAAATTAAAACTCCAAAGTAATGTAACTTTGTTTTTAAAACAATTTTAATTATAATTCATTGATGTATGAAGAGTGGTTTACAATTAAATAACACTTGATTTTCATAGTTGAGTTTTTCTCATACTAATGTTGATTACTTTTCCAGTTCGTTTCTCAGAAATGAATTGTGCAACTTGATGAACATGCATACATTTTTATATTTTTGGAGGAGAGGGAAAAAAAGGCAAAAACCAGTTAAAAAAAGCAAATATACTCATTACATCTTAAAGATTTATACTTTACATGAAAGAAAATACCAAGACAATTGTTCTTTAAGAAATATACAATTCTAACATAGTTGTGCAATATATACATTTTTATTTTGACTTTGTCTGCCAAAATAAATCTGGTACAGATGAAACCATCTTTTTATATTTACATATGGCTACATTTTCATTATTTAAGGTTTAAAGTTATTTTAAACTTTACCCTCATGTTTATCTTTACCTCTAGATGTTTAGTCTCTAAAATTGTTTAAAATGGATCTGCATTAATGTACATGAACGGCAGAGTCCTGAATAGTCATGGATGCAGGTATTTTCTGTGTGCAAACTGAAATTGCAAAGATGGGCCAGGGTGCTCAGTTTGAGGGATCTTGCTTTCTATTTAATGTCTTAACTGATGAGATTTTAAATATATTAACTTATAGCTGTATATCAGAATAGATAAATACATTATAAATTTATACCTTTTATAATAACTTTTAGTATAATCACTTATGTGATTATGATAGACTGGTTTTAGTTTTCACAGTTAATAGATAACTTCTATTTTATAAAAACACTGCCAGCCAGAAAAATTTCTTTCCAGTTGGGAGTTCTCTTTTTGCTGCTAAAATGAATGATACACAGTATTTTACAAATGGCTTGTGGGGTAGCTATGCATGAAGCAACTCTGTTTTTAATAACATTCTACAGATCTTGTCTATATGCCATTTATGAAATGGAAACTTTAAGATGGTATCTTTTAGACCCTATGTCATACTTTTAAAAGTATGGCTGAACAGGAGTACGTAACTTTTTTTCAAGCATTGGATTTTGTTTTTCTTTAAATTGCTTGGATAAGTATTTGCCTTTGCTTAAAAGGGCTTGAGAAATACTCATTAGAGCCCCTGCCTCAAACTTGTGATCTGATGACAGAAGTTGTGTACTTAGAGCACTCGCTTATAGTGCAGCAGGGTTCTCAATTGGGGGGATTTTGCCTCCCAGGAGACGTGATACAGCATCTGGAGATATTTTTTGATTGTCACAACTTAGAAGTGCCAGGGATGGTAATCATTCTGTCACGCGTAGGATAGTCATCCCCTGCCAGAATGAATTACCTAGGCCCTCGAGTCAGTAGTGCCAAGGCTGAGAAACCCTGTGCTAGTGTAATAAATGGTACAGAGACAAGTGGCTAATTTTTTGGTTTATAGTAATACAACTACTTCATGGAGACAATGCCAACAAGGTAGATTACCTAAGCCATGGCATGGCCAAGATTCTGCAGCTTGCCGTGGGTATGTGACCTAGTTCAGTAAGAAAGGTGAGGCAAAATAAGATGAAAGACCTGTTGGAGTTCTTTTATAGCACCCTGAAGAACTAGTGTGTTTATGTATACAGTAGTTACATGGTTTATGAAATATTTTTTATCGACTTAGTGATGTTTTTCCTCCACTCTTTTTAAAAAAGTTTTGGACTCAGTGTCCACACAGCTGTTTTAAGAATTGGGCTCTAGCCCATCTAGAGGATACTCTGTTTTTGCTACAAACCCCTGATATTTTATGGCTAACTTTTTCCCCTCGTTTTGCTTTGTCAAATACAAAATAAATCACTAAACAGTGCAGATAGCTCTAGATAGCTTATAGGAATTGGGGCCAGGAGGGCTGTCGGGGCCAGAGGCACACAAACATAGACCTGTTTTCAAAGTCAGGTTTTTGGAGGATTGTCTAGTTATAAGAAATCCAGATCATAGACTTTTAAAGCTAGAAGCATTGCTGCTGAGCTCCAACACAGCCTTCCTATTTTAATTATTTATTTATTTATTTATGATAGTCACACACAGAGAGAGGCAGAGACATAGGCAGAGGGAGAAGCAGGCTCCATGCACCGGGAGCCCGACGTGGGACTCGATCCCGGGTCTCCAGGATCGCGCCCTGGGCCAAAGGCAGGCGCTGCGCCACCCAGGGATCCCTCCTTCCTATTTTATAATGAGGACACTACAGTGTAAAGAGGCCAAGTGACTTGACCAAAGCTTTAGGTTTGCAGTTTCTGACATAAAATAACCCTCTACTGGCTTTGCTTGGGCCCTTCTCCCTCTTGGAGAATGTATGGGCTCAGAAACAAAAGAAAGTGCAGAAGGAGAAATCGGTGGTGTTTCCCAAGATAGTTTATTCCCATCAGTGACTAGGATGCTTGTTAAAATACAGACTAGTAGTGCATGTCATCCCCGACTGACCAAATGTCTCAGGAGTTGGGATGTAGCAAGCTACCTACTGAGCAAACTTGCCCGGGGGGAGTCATTCTGGACATATAAGTCCTCCAACAACACACAAACACAGAGGGTGTACCTGTTAATTTGGTGGTTTCCAATGTCTCCTTGTAGTTGCTTGCAAATTCCTGAGGCTTTTTAAAACTTGTTTACACTGTCTAAAATTCCAATAATTAGAAATTAACTCTGGCTTATATTTCTTACCTGTTTAACAGTAAATGAAAATAGCTCCCTGGAGTCAAGGGAGTCAATATGTAAGTGAGAGGATTTCTCTTCCTCACACCTGGTGTAGAGCAGCTGCTCCAACGAATGGGAGATTTGGACGAGGGCCAAGGGAGGGTGGCTTACTCTGAATTGCTTGGAGAGAAAGGCATGCCTCAGGTGGCTTCTGGAAGACAGGCACACCAGGAGGCGGAGAGTGGTTTAGTATGGAAGGAGGAAGGATGGCAAAGAAATTATTCCTCTTCCAAAAATTCAAACTAGGTCCCTACCATCCAGTCACATCAGTCAGGTGGACATCCTGAAGGAGAAAGGAAACTTCCTACGTCCTCTAGCAGCTAGGATTTTACTATAAGTGTTGTGATATTAAAGATTTTAAACAAAATTTTGTGCTTTGACCTCAAAACTACCCTCCCCACCCCCTGCCTTAAACAGAGGTTTCTTCTCTAGGAAGCATATCCTGGGTTACTACCAGGTATCCAACCAAGCATGTTTTGATAAGTACATCCTTTTTTTTTTTTTTTTTTTTTTTAAGATTTTATTTACTATTTATTCATGATAGGCAGAGAGAGAGAGAGACAGAGACACAGGCAGAGGGAGAAGCAGGCTCCTTGCTGGGAGCCCGACATGGGATTCGATCCCGGGTCTCCAGGATTGTGCCCTGGGCCAAAGGCAGGCGCCAAACCGCTGAGCCACCCAGGGATCCCCTGATAAGTACATCCTACCAAACAAGGGACTGAGGAGGCAGCTCCAGGCTGACAACAGCAAGTTTCACCCTGCTTTATTAACAAAATTATCACTTGAAATAACCTGTGGCAGCTTTGGATGAGCAGCATAAGTTGAAGACCTGTGTTTTGTTTTTTTTTTCTACATCAATATCCAAACTAATTCTGTATCTATGTCAAGTCCTTCTACTTTTGTTGTTACTGTTTAAAAACAATCACTTTCAATGGCTGGAGTGCCCCCCCCCCCCCCCAAATCTAAGAAAGGGTATATTTTTCTTTAAGACTTCTCATGTTTGGAAGCATTTCATGTTTCTGACACAATACACATTATAATGTAAACTCTGGACCAGCCAGTGGAAAGATCACTTTCCCTCCCCCCCAATATAAAATAAATCTTTTACCCGTTATACTTCTAGCCACCCCCCAATCCCCCAATTTCTTCTTTCCAAACTGACCTGCAGTTTTCGTAAAATAACAGGCTAGTTTACCCAATTACACATTAAACACTGGGATTGAAAAAAAATCCACTTATGCAAATCGCAAACCCTGGGTTGCAGTGCTGCCAGCTTGCACTGCAGGGAGATGGCCGGGGCTCAGCTGTTGAGTTCTGTGGTCTCGTCAATCTCATCTGCATTTTTGGACATTTTTTCATATTTTCTTTTGAAGAAGCCAAGCTGTAAGATGATGTAAAAATTTTACCATCTATGGGCTAGTTACGGCGTCTTTGCCCCCACCTTGGCCGCCCACTAAAGCACCTCTGGGAATCCCTGGGGCTCTGAAGAGGATGGGGTACAGACTATGACCTAATGTCAGCTTATTAGGTCATTAGGATCTAAGCTGGTATTAGGTCATAGTCTTAGAGAAAATAATACCCAGAGAGTTGAACTGAATTCATAGTTCCCAGGGTCTACGTATTTGCAGCTGAACGAAAACAGAGGTCTGGATGTAAAGCAGGTTAAAAAAATAAAAGTATATAGGGACCATGACCAAGGATATAAAATCCTTACTGAGTGTCTTCAAGGACATAAGTGAGAATTTGCAAGTAAATTTGCGTTTCCTTTTCTCTTATGATGGAGGAGATACCTTATGAAACTTAGAGTTACCATTTGAAAAGGAAATTCAAGGCAGATGTCTTTAGGAGATCCATGGTTTTTTTGTTTTTGTTTTTTTAAAGATTTTATTTATTCATGAGAGACACAGAGACATAGGCAGAGGGAGAAGCAGGCTCCCTGCGGGGAACAGGATGTGGGACTCCATCCCTGGACCTCGGGATCATGACCTGAGCCGAAGGCAGACCCTCAATCACAGAGCCACCCAGGCGTCCTGGAGCTCTGTGTTTTTAAATATGAAAATTTTCTTACCTTCCATAAAACTGCAACCAGAGCTAATAGCAAAATTATTCCAGCAATTACGCTTCCTATTATAACTCCAGTAGGTACTTCAGCTTTCTCATGGGGTTTCATTATCGTGATGGGAATCTGTAAATGTATATATGTAACAGTTGAGTTAACTAATTGTAGCACCCAGAGAAAGTGAGATGGTCTAGTCAAATTCTCCCCATTTTATAAATGCTGGTCCAGAGAGGTGATGTGACTCACTCATGATCTCATTCCTCAACTAAATGTCATGAGATAAAATGCTTCTGCAAATTACAGGCAAGGAATACAAGTTTTCTAGTTTCCTTTAATTGTGTCCATACTTGGTGGGTATGTCACCTCTGACAACCTCCGATGCTTTATTTATGAGATAGGAACTTCAAATTTGGGCATAGAGGCTCAACGTCAAGTGATAGATTTGGAGTCCAGATTTGGAGAGGGGAGTCAAAGACCAAACAAATTAACCACCCAAATCCCTTGTGATTAAGCAACAGCAGTTTCCTTAATATTGGTTTCACTTAACTCTCAAGAGTACTTGATGTGGATTGTTAAAAAGTAGAAGTAACAGCTTAGGGCTCAAGCTAACCTTTTCAGTGATAAACTATTCCTTGAGACTACTTGTGATTCTTTATACCCACTTCCTGGGAATCTTTGTGACCTTGTAATAGAATTTCTGCCTTAAGAGTTCTAATGGTAAAATGATATCTTTTATATACGTATTATATATATATATATATATATATATTTTTTTTAATTGCAGAAAGAATCACTACCGTTTCCTCTACAAAGTGTATTAGGAATATTAAGAGCTGCATTTTGGGCAAAACCAGTCCTCAGAACCTAATTTATTGGTTGATTTAATACTACAGTGGTAGATGATCTGCTTCTCATCACAGAATTTATGAGTTGGGCTGAACTTTGTCTTGCCTTTTGGTAATTATATTTCTTTTCATTTATATTTTCAAAAGCTAGAATAAGGCTTTATAATTGAGGAATAAAGTAACTAAATTCATATAGTCCGCTGCTTAATGTCAGTGAAACCTGTACTCTGCATTCCAGAATTTCCTAGTCTGGGGTCCATGTTTCCAGAGGGATCCGTGAATATAAAAATTTTTGTATTTTTAAATGGACTGGGATTCAAATAAATTTAGGGATCACTCAGCTACCTATAGGGAGGATATATATTTATATATGTTTATTTAATCTATTATCTGGATTCCAAATATTATTCAAAAATTATCCAGATTATTTGGATTTAAAATATATTTTCATAGACAATAGTTGGCTTTTGTTATTTATCTGTATTGATAAGAAAATACCAAGAAAAAAAAAACTAAGGCTGTCATTAAAATTCTTAGATAAGTGTATTGATTAAAAATTGAAATTAATAGTGGTTTCTGAAAAAAAGATCTCAGCAATGTTCAGAGAGTCTGAACAGTACATTTTTCTAAAATGAACTTTTAAAATATCTATAGTACTGGTAAGTTCATAATACTTTGAATTTTAAGTCCACATTTCCTTTGGCTCCATTTCTGATTTTCCATGCCCCAGCCTCTGAAGAGAGGGTGAGGGTCCTAAGCCAGGGGATGAACAGCATCCTTTCTTGGAATCATTTCCCCTGAGACCAGTGGGACACCAGGGCGGGGAGTCCTACTCCCAAGTATTGAGAGAGGTCCAGAGTTCACAGGGCCATTGGCTTTTTAATGGCTCCAACAGTGGACTAAGGCCAGCTGCCAGGCTGGTCTTGGGGGCAGAGTCTTAAACTGAGGCTTCCAATTTTTAACAAAAGCATTGGGAGGAAAATGCTCGGGGCTCTGCCAGCTGATTAGCTGAGCATGGAAATCCTGCTATATCTAAATATGGCATATTCCGAGCAGAGTTCACTGCAAAGGAAAGTTGTCCTGTGCCAGCCCTTAGCACAGTGAGCCTTTGTTTTCTCTGAAAGTACATTTCTTTGTTAGACTTTTTTTTTTTTTTAATCAAGGAGAACATTTATAGTTTTCTAGACTATAAGAACTAATGAATGGATACTTCACATAGTGCCAGTATCTAGCTATAAGGAATACTTAAACCCTTTAATAAGTGCCTTATCAAGCATACTTAAGTACTTATCTTTAAAAAATAAATAATTCAAATAAGCATGACTTGAATGTTATAGCCTAAGATCTAGACTGTTCTGTGAAAGCAAAAAGAGAAAGGAAGAGTGGGTGCTGCTGGCGTAGGGATATGGACTAGGGAGCCACAGACAACAGCCACTTTCGTTGTGCCTTCCATTGGACTGTCCCTTCTGATCCAGCTTTGCCAACATCGGTTGGGGGCGGTGGAGGGAGTGGAGGATGAGCATATCAGTGAACTCTTTTTGGGTAGCCAACACCTTTGCCAACAAGCCTAACGAAAAACAAACCTCAGGTTTTTAGAGTTTCTCTAAGATGCTGGTACAGATGTATAGGTGAGAAGAACCACTACTCTTTAGTTTTCAGAAGTGAATGCCTGTCAAAAGACTAGTGCTCACTGAGGTGATAGGGTGCACGTGCACTCACCGTGACTGTGTTTTCTTCAATCACATATATCTGAGGGTTATAGGTGTCGATTTCTGCAGATGCTGTCAGCTGAACAGTCTGGAAAGTTGACTGGAACATAAGAACAAAGAATATGTTTTACCCTGGCAGAAATTAACACATAAAACTTGGCATGTTGGGACACCTGGGTGGCTCGGTGGTTGAGCATCTGCATTTGGCTCAGGTCGTGATCCCGGGGTGCTGGGATGGAGTCCCACATCAGGCTCTCTGCAGGGAACCTGCTTCTCCCTCTGCATATATGCTTCTGCCTCTCTCTGTGTGTCTCTCGTGAATAAAGAAATGAAATCTTTAAAAAAAAATTGGCATGTTATTTATTTCCTTGTGGAAAATGACAAGAGCAAATGACACCTATGAGGCCTCAAGAATCTTTGTGTTCCTAAATTGGTGCTACATGTAGGACCACACATGGAAAGTGCCTGAGGGAACTTAAAATGTGTGGACATCTGGACCATAAGAGCAAATTAAACCAAAACTTAGGGGCTGAAGTTCAGGCATCAGCAGGTTAAAACCACTTCCAGGTGATTCTAACTTGAAAACAGGGTTGAAAAACAAGGATTTAGAAGTGAAGTTTTTTAATTGGGAAAGCTCATGGTTCAGATTTTTTAAAACTTTATAAAGTTTGCATCATGACAGAAAATTGCAAGCTTGTTTCATATATTTATCTGAACAAGTCAAATAATGGAATGGAAGATCCAATTAAAAACAGTAAAAGTGGGAAAGCTGGGTGGCTCAGCGGTTTAGCGCCGCCTTCAGCCCAGGGCGTGATCCTGGAGTCCCGGGATCGAGTCCCACATCAGGCTCCCTGCATGGAGCCTGCTTGTGTCTCTGCCTCTCTCTCTCCTCTCTGTTTCTCATGAATAAATAAAATCTTAAAGAAAAAAAAAACAGTAAAAGTATACTTAAACTGGGCTATACATGTCAGTAGCAGACACCCTGAACGTTTTGTCATGCTGCCATGATTAATAATTTCAGGTTTCCGGAATCCCTGGGTGGCGCAGCGGTTTGGCGCCGGCCTTTGGCCCAGGGCGCGATCCTGGAGACCCCGGATCGAATCCCACATCGGGTTCCCGGTGCATGGAGCCTGCCTTCTCCCTCTGCCTGTGTCTCTGCCTCTCTCTCTCTCTCTCTCTCTCTCTCTCTCTCTATCATAAATAAAAAAAAAAAAAATTAAATAATTTCAGGTTTCCTAACTTAAGTGTTTCTATTAAAAAAGTTACTGGATTTGGGGCAGGCATATAGGAAGGACACATATTTTATGTTGTTAATAGTAACCACATAATATAACTTTACATGTATTCCTGGGGCTAGCTAATAATCATTTTTTGATGGATACATTATTGATGTGTATTTTATTTGCGTAAAGCAAGTGTTGGGACTGATGCTTACTTTGAAATAGCGTACAATGCCCAGATTTAAGAACTGCCTTCATATGCTCTGGCAACTAGGATTCAGTTTTTCTGGTTACCAAGGCACATGTTTCAACATACTTCATGAGGTAATTTGCTAAATCATATCTGGGAGCCAGAAAGAGAATACATATCCAAAAAGTGAGCAGTTTATTTCCTTTCCCCCAGCTCAGTCTCTGATTAGTTTTAATTTTCTCAAGATGGAAGGTTGCATCAGAAGTTAAGCCTGATCACTTGTGTCTTAAACACATATTATTGGGGAAACATTCACAGTATCGATAATGGTTTCCTTAAAAAATATAGCAAGTAAGTGATGCTATTTTCATAGTCCCTGTAGACTAAAATTTCTTGACCACACTGATCTATCCTCCCAGCCTGCCCCTTTGCACAGCTGTGTACATGATATCACGCAGGGTTTATAGTGGTAGGTACACCACACATACCCAGGAGAGTGAAGTAACACACCTGCTAGCACTCAGCAAGGCTTTGCCTTACAAACAGCAGCCAACAATGCCATTGATTTGGAGGCCTGAGCAATCACTTTATGATGAAATTACTTGACATGTACACTTGCACTGCATCAGAAGAGGGGTGAAGGAAGTATGCTAATGGACTCAAATACAGGGAATGAGAGTTGTATTTCAGACTGGATCTCCTAGGTGGCCTGAGAACATCCATTTGGCTGTTGAAATAGCTGAAAACAAGGTGGGGATAAATATTTGACCTTTTATGGTAGAGGAAGATGTGTGGGACTCAGCTAATTCTCATGGGGGTTTTTCAGCTTATCCAGAACCATTGAAAAAGCATAAATACACGTCATCAGAAATTTGCTCCCAGAAATGAAACTGCTGCTCCTGACCACCTTTGGGAAGGTACTTTTAAAAGTCTTAACAGTTAATAATGTAGTTTTTAAACAAACTCAAGAAAACCCAAATGCTTTTTACAGAGCTAGTATGATTGCATTTTGATTTCCAACAGTCAGTTTTCCTTCCCAGCTGGCAAAGGTTGTTAGGAAAACATTTGTTCCTCAAATCCAAGGAGACAAGAACCAACTGGTGAAATCTGGCCAAACTGCATCAGCTGGGATGGTAGTATAGCTCTCTGCATGCTTCCCATCTTATAGGATTTAGACGGATCTGAAAGGCTTGAAACCAAACGTAACTAACAATAAAATAAACACAGACAAGAAGAAAACCCAATTCCTCACTCCTGCACTCTCCCACTTCTCTGTTCCCCTCCCTGCCTTTCACTATTCCTCTTTCTGTTATGTCTTTATCCAAGAATATTGCTTATATTTTGGTTCCAGGGACAAGTTTGGAGAGAACTTAGTTCTCTAATCTTAAAACTCCATGGCAGAGTATGGGGTTCTTGGAGAGATCATGAAATGGTTAGAATATAGGGAATAGAGTATAGATGGTTGGCACCTTGAGGACTGATGATCTGTTTTAAAAAAAATCCACAAGAACCACGAGGACTCTTGGAAGTTTCAGACTAATTATTTTCCTGCCTTGAACAAAGCCAGTGTTGATAAAAATGAATAGCTAGCTACTTACTCAGATTTAAGGAGCCCTGTCTGTCCTATTTTTCATGCCAGACTGAGATTTTGGCTACCAAAATCTCTGCGAGAAGCAGATATGACTACTGCTGAGTCACACCTGCCAAATGGAAAAAACACTGACATCGTTTTGACACTTTCTTCAAACTTTTCGTGAGATTGGAAGGACTGGGGAAAAAAAAAGTGTATGTACCCTGGGATTTCACCAGGGAAAGGGTAAAACAGGAGAGCAGAGTGGCTCCAAGCTTTGAATATAGGAAGATGGATCCTTATGTTAGCTTCATCTACATGGTGAGCTGAGATCAATCAATTAGCTGGGAGCTCAAGGATGGAGACA
This sequence comes from Vulpes vulpes, assembly GCF_048418805.1. Classification (NCBI taxonomy): domain Eukaryota; kingdom Metazoa; phylum Chordata; class Mammalia; order Carnivora; family Canidae; genus Vulpes; species Vulpes vulpes. Next base: position 120,908,868 of record NC_132783.1, read on the forward strand.
GAGTGTACTTGGATTTGGTCATGTTAGAAGTGACTAGGAAGTCAGGAATATCAGGAGCATGAGGACAAAGACAAACTAGGTGACCCATGGTTCCCCAAGACAGCACGGGATCTTGAGGACATTCCAAAGATTCTGATGTACTAGGGTATCATGGAGTCTCTGCAGCTAATGCTTTATAAGCACCCCAGTGATTCTGAGGCACAACCAGAATCTGGGCAAGCTTTGGAAAGGGATCAGAAATTTATTGTCTTCCAGGGTAAAAATCGCTCTGAGTCATTTGGGCATTGCTGATATTAGCCGGAATACTTGTTGACAGGTATGAATTTATTGACCAGTGAAGCCTTATGCATTGTTACTATTGATAAGCCCAACAAATAAAGCTTATACTTACTGCTGCAAAAGTCCCGTTCCAAATTCTGGTAGACACATTAAGGAAGTACTCTCCTTTGACCTGGAGGTCTTTCAGCCAGCAGGTAACATTGCTACATGAAGCAGTTCTGCAGTTCTTTCAGGTTGGAGTCAAGGATAAAAGGAAAGAGTTAGTATGAGCTTAAAAAATAAATGCTAAGATTTTACAAAGATAAAACCCCGTGCTGGGAAGGACTTAGGGAAATAGGCAGTCTCATGAAAAGGGAGACTGTGGCACTAATACTCCAAAAGGTAAAAAGTGCACACCGTTTGGCCCAGCCATTTCCCATCTCTATGGATGATAATCGGAAATGCGTGGAGAGGAGTATATCACACCTGTTTATTGCATTACTATTTCTGAGAGTAAAAACACCCCCCACACGAAATAATTCGTGTTTATCCCCAATGTACTAGTTAGGTAAGTTATTGAATATACATGCACAAAGTGCAGTGCAATTTAGCCTTTTTTTAAAAAAAGATTTTATTTATTTATTCATGAGAGAAGGAGAGAGGCAAAGACGTAGGCAGAGGGAGAAGCAGATGCCCCACAGGCAGCCTGATGTGAGACTCAATCCCAGAACCCCAGCATCACGACCTGAGCCAAAGGTAGACGCTCAACCACTGAGCCAACCCAGGTGCCCCTGCAATTTAGTCTTTAAACATAATTGATAAAGGTGCATTCCTTAGATGAAAAAAAATTGACAGTAAAAGAATCAGTGTTTGCCAAGGGTTAGGGAGGAGGGAAGGATGAATCGGTGGAGTGCAGAGGAGTTTTAAAGGCAGTGAAACTATTCTGTATGATACTATCATTGTGGATACAGGTTATTATACATTTGTGAAAATCCATAGAATGACATCTGAGAGTGAATGCTAATATAAACTATGGGCTTGGATGATTATGATGTGCCACTGTAGGTTCATCAAATGTACTGCTCTGATGTGGGAGGGGGTTTGAGAGTGGGAGAGGCTGTCCATACGTGGGGGGCAAAAGGTAGTTGTGAAACTTCTGTACTTTAAAATCAAATTTGTGTGAACCTAAAACTGCTCCAAAAAAAGTCTATTTTTTTTTTTAAAAGTCAATGACATATTGACCTAATAAAAAAGGTGGCATGGTCCATTTATATAACAGTATACATATATCTAGATGTGGTTAATTCTTAGAGGTATAGAGAAGGATGTTCACTCAATACCGAGTGGTTGGCTATTAGCTTTCTAGAGGACTTTAGTTTGTTGTTTGTGTTTTATGTTCACAGTGAACACTTGCCATTTTTACAAAATCAAAGTATTTTCAAATTAAGGAAAATGCTCAGAGGTATATTTTGGCATACCCTGAGATGAGTTTCTCCTGGGTATTTTTATATACTACTGTTTAGATTTAAGCCATACATTGTAATTACACCATGAAAAAAGAAACTATTTCATTCTGTTTCCTGTATCCACACCCCGATCCATCACAAAATAAAATAATTTCAATAAAAGAAAACCAGAATTTCCATGTCATGCTTAGAGGAGAACTACTGTTTGTTTAGGGTTACTGTTTGCTAAATGTTTATTATTTGAGTACTTAATATGTGCTAAGCATCAGGCAGCCCCGGTGGCGCAGTGGTTTAGCACCGCCTGCAGCCTGGGGTGTGATCCTGGAGACCCGGATCGAGTCCCACATCGGGCTCCCTGCATGGAGCCTGCTCCTCCCTCAGCCTGTGTCTCCGCCTCTCTCTTCGCTCTCTCTGGATGAATGAATAAATAAACTTTAAAAAAAAAAAAAAGAAACCATGAAAGCTAGAAGTGGGATAATATTAAAAAAATATATATGTGCTAAGCATCATACCAGATGCTAGACTAGCCTCTTTCTCAAAGAAAGGCACATCACTCTGGAGCAGGAGATAATAAAATATTGGAAAACCAAGAAGGGTGGCCAGAGAAGCATCTTAGTAGCTAAATAAGACCTCAGTGATTATGTGGATGAAGGATGCAAGGCATTTCACCTATTTCACCTTCAGAGTGCCTGCCCAGTTCCCTCTCAGTTCTTTGCAATGCTTGCAAAGTGCCTGATACAAAACAGTAGTTTCACATGGAATACTTTTGATTTCATGAAATCCAGTACTTTTACATTACTGGCATAAGTAATAATCCCAAAACCTAGATTTGAGGATTTATTTTTGAAATCTTAATTCATACAGGCCATCAAAGCCAAAGCAAGAAAAATATAATAATATGAGGTGATAGGAGCAGAGAAGTGCATTGATTTCCAGGTAAAACAAACAATGCATCACCCAAAGAAAGTCACCCCGTTAACCTATCCTCACCAAGTCTTTCATGTGCCGGAAATTTTCATTCTTGAAAGACACAGAAGGAGATGTATGTCCGATTTTCAGTGGATTTATTTTGGCATTACAACTGATGTCACCGGCCTATAAAGAAGGACATAAAATCAATTTCAGGAAGCAAAATCATTATGATGTTCCTTTTAACATGTTAGGAAATCCTGTGGTCACATGTCGGGATGGAGGAGGGATTGTTAGGCTTCTTTCACATTACTGAACCTGCCACACTTCTTGTAATTACTAATGTAAACTTTGAAATATTCAAATGCCCCTGATGCAACCTGGTAGGGTGGCACTGGTTCTTACAGCCTGATACGTAGAAGACTGTTTGCAATAATAGGCTGTGATTGACTGAATTCAGGGTTTTCTGTGGAACATTTTAAAATTTTGATTTCCTGTAGTCACCTATACACATCACAGGAGTAACACTACCGTAGAATTTGCTCTGAGTGCCAGACTAAGGCTGAGCCGGTGTCAAGGGTTTTGGCTAGACAGGGCTTCTCAATCCAGGCTGCATGTTAGAACCACCTAGGGATGGGGGCTTTTAAGGAATCTTTGGTACTAGAGCCTTCGCCTTGAAGATTCTGATTGGAGTAACTGGGAGTGGGCCTGGGCCTGGGCTGGAAACAGCTGATAAAAATGAGGAGCCAGGGTTGATCACTACCAGGTGAAAGCCCAGGCTGACATCTTAAAGACCAGCTACTAATTGTGGCTGCATAGACCAACTAGTCTCCCATGGTGGGTTCAACCTCATACTTCCCAGTCGACTACTCTAAGAACAGGACTCTAACAGAATCAGATCTTCACCTGGCCAAAACAGAGCTTTAGGAATAATTTCTGCCATCTGTAATTGCTTCCTTATAACAATATCTTGCTTCTAATATGAAACTGATGGCTAATTAATTGGCACTCAGGATGCATGGCATTAATTTTCTCATCTTTCCATCCATATGATATCAGACATGATCACCACAACCTCATGGGATATTTCTGTATTGAAAGTGCACACTTTTATAGGCAATTCAGTTGTCCTTACCTGATCTGTGTGCACCTCAGTCAGATACATTAATGGGTTCTTTTCTTTGGTGTATTGAGGGATGTGGATGATTACAGATGCCATGCTTACTGGAACACTTCCTGTTGTTACCTGTGACGTATGGAAGAAAACATTCTGGTTATTGCTACATCATGCACCTATTGCCAAGGAAATGCTCAATAACGTCTGTGTTAATGGAGGGCGACTATTAAGTGGTAAGATTGAGTCCATTGGAAAGTAAGCATTGTTACTTTAGAGTCACGCCCAGGTCTCTGTGTCTCACCTCTTCATGGAGAAATTAACATTTGCAATTTAAACTGATAAATGATTTGTGAATTAGCAGTTGGTTAAAGACACTTACTGTCTGTTGAGTTGGGCTACCAGGGCTGACATTCCACTCTGTCCCTGACTAACAGTGTGGTTTGGGCAAGATACTTGACCTCTATATGCTTTAGTTTTCCTCATTTGTAAATTAAAAATAATGAGCAACTTAGTGGATGTGTGCAGGTACAGCATCTGTTCTTATTGGTGGGGAGTCTGTTCTAACTGGGCAATGCTCAAGTCTTATACTGGCTGTTAACATTTTAGATAACCATAGGGGGGCATCTGGCTGGCTCAGTCAGTAGAGCTTGCAACTCTAGATTTTGGGGTTGTGAGTTTGAGTCCCACATTGGGTGTAGAAACTACTCAAAAATAAAATCTTAAAAATAAAATAACTATACGAACAATAATCCCACCAATTTTGTAACTAACCTGGGAATTAAATGAGTTAATATAGATAACATATTTGATAACTTATTATACCCTATGAATGTTATTTTGTTACTACTAACTGATTAAATATGCCATTAAAGAAGTAGTTGCTAAATACTAGCCACATGTTATAAATTCCAGTATCTGGCTCACAAATCAGGAATTTTAAAGATTTCTTTCTTTTTTAAATCACCAAATTGTAGGGTTGTAACCATGTAATTCACTAGTAGGAAACGTAAAAAAAAAAAAAAAAAAAGTATTCATTTAAGGTAGTGAATGAATTCTTTTTACTTTCCAAATTTTCAATAATTTATTATAAAATAGCCATTTTCACAACTTTCTTTTTATATAATTGATAACCTTTAGATTATAATTGCTTACTAATAGCCAGTGTAAACTGAAAGATATTTGTATGTAAATGGTTAGTTTCTCAAATAAAAGTGATCTCCCCATGATAAACTGGTATGTTAATTATATTCCAGAGACTTTTGCCCATAGAAATACCATTATGTTAATACTTTGTTGATTAATATTGAACATTTGCTTCCAAAATAAATCAATTATTTTTTTTACCCAGAACACATAGCTATGCACAAAACCCAGCTGTTTACTTATGGAGTCTTAGTGGTTCTCAAAGTATAGCACCTGCACCACCAACATCTGGAAACTTGTTAGAAATGTGCATTTTTAGTCTCACCATAGACCTACTGAATCAAACCCTGAGGATGGAGCCAAGTGACATGTATCTTAATGTTCCCCCCAGGTGATTCTAATGCATGCTCAAGTTTGAGAACCACTGGTAGCTTTCAACTTTTTACTTTCTTCTTCTCTTTCTGCTCTCCTTTTTCCCTTCCCTTCTTCCTGATTTAGTATTTTTTAAAAAAGATTTTATTTATATATTTGACAGAGAGAGAGAGAGAGAAAGAGAGCAGGAGCAGGGGAAGCACCAGGCAGGGGGAGAGAGAGAAGCAGATTCCCTGATGAGACCCTAGGCCCGGGGCTCGATCCCAGGACCCTGAGATCATGATCTGAGTCAAAGCCAGACACTTAAATGACTGAGCCACACAGGTGCCCCCCTGATTTAGTATTCTTATGACAGGCTTACTAACCTTAATGGAGAAGATGAATTTTGGACCAATATCTTCATAACTGTGCACGATAGAAGGAACATTCCCTTCTGAAGAGACTTCATAAAAATTTATGTTGGTGGATCTGTTGGATGATGTTTGTAAAGCCAAATATTTTAGTTTTGCTGTTGTTCTTAAAGCATAATACTTCTTTTATTTAAATATCTTCTAGCTCATATTACAAGTAAAAGTTTATATTTAGTTATAAAAACCTAATGAAAACAAATGCTACTTATAGGCTAATGTTTCCAAGGCTAAAACAAATTCCTTTAAAAACATTTCCCTTCCTGATCTTTCTGCAAGATTCTCTGTTAAATATTTACCAGTTGTAAAGTTTCTAAAATAAGTACAAATATATTACTTTAGAACTGGTAGAACTCAAGATTGCTAATATACTGACTGCCATGTTAATGCAGTGCACACTTAGTCCTTGTTGATTGGATGAATGGATTTAAAAGCCAGAGGATTTTCCACTTGGGTGGCTGAAATGCAATGATAGGGTGCTGGGTTTTAGATCCTGCAGTATTTTATACTGGATGCCTGTAAAGTAGGGCATACTTTTCCTTGTTATTCCTTCTCCCTATCCTTCTCTAGTTCCAAACCAACTCTAATGCTTTGGTTTGAATTGAGTTTGGTCAGTCTGTTTCCATGACTAGTGTAGGGACCATGTTTATGATGACTGACCTAGAGGTTTTATTAGACTAGACATAGAGGTATCAGATGATACAATCTGTTTGCTTGGGGTTGCCAACTAGGGTTTGCAAGTGAAGTGAGGACCAGGTCAGAGGAATCCCCACAGGACCACTCAGACTGGAACATAGCTGGACACCCTTCCCTATCCTCCTCACTCATCTCTAAGGCTGAGGCTGGATTCCAACCAGGATAGCTTCACTGGGACTGTAGGGGGGTTAGTAGCAGGAATAGGAGTCTGAAAAGCAATATTTCCTCCCCTGGACAATTTATCATAATTCTAGTATGTTGATTCTATTTCCTAAAAAAAATTGAACTGGATCTTTTCTGAGATAATTTTTGGGCTTCTTTATGGAACTCCTGTCTTTTTTTATACTTAAAAGAAAACCCACAAACTTTTCCAAATTCTCAGAAGGAAAATATGTCCTAGGAGACTCAAATAGATGTGGCATTTGTCAAGGTTATGTAGATGAAAGGAAACAATGATTTGTCAGCCTTACATGGAAAATGGGAATGCTGACGAGAATTCAAAACAGAGAGACTGGCCGTATATGCATGAATTATTCCCTTACCTTCCAAAAGACCTTTGTATGAGCCCCTAAGAAGAGTCAGTTTCTAAATTAGTATGTTCTGTTTTTGCATTTTAAAGAGAGCTGACATTTTTCCATGTGTTACTTAAGTTTTCCTTAAGTTACTTAAGTGTGCATGATCAATGTACTTATAGGCAGTTAGCTATCCTCAGGGGTCTCCTATTTTAGAAGTAATTCAATCATGATTTCCACCCATAATATTTACATAATATAACTGCACATTTATCAAAATGGTTGCTAAGGGATACATTCAATGATTGGGTAGGAATTTTTCAAAAAAATTGCAAAAACGTTATTTTTTATATTACTTGTGATAGTTAACAAAATAAATATGCAAAACAACCAAATATCTCATTAATTTTGAATTGGTTACATTAATTATGATCCAGCCAGGAATAGGATGTTAGATCTGTATGTCCTGATACAAAAACTTCTCTAAGATTACATAAAAAGCAAGATTAGAGAAGGATTTTATTATTCTATTTGGGTAAATATGTGTGTGTGTGAGTGTGTTACATGCGTATATTCTGGTAGATGAACAAACCTCCAGTCTGGAAGATATTCTGAAAATAGGGAAGTCATCTCTGGAATGGCCAGAGGGTGGGAGGGATGACTTCGCTTTCCATTGTCTATCTTTCTATAGTGTTTTAGATTTTATATCCATGTCTTTCTTTAAAGAAACAAAACAAAACAAAAACATCAAGAGGAACTATCTGGATAGTAGGATTTTTAGTGTTTATACATCATAATTCTCCATATTAATTAAAAAACCCTTTTTGGTATATTTTAAAGAGCATTAGACAGTCTTAAAATCCAGTATACTATCACAAAAATACAGAGCTAAGACCTTATTGAAAGTGAAGTCTCACTTCAATCTTACATTTATTTCATGTTAAAGTATCTGGAAATATTGGCCATGGTGCCAGAGTAGAATCCTATAAAGGCTGTATTAAGAAAAAGCATTTATGATAAGAATCAATGTAGATAGGAAGAAAAGACAGGTAATGTGGTAATATCAATCTCTCTGGATGCATTGGCCTTCAATCCTTTTAGCACCATGGGTCGTTTCGGAATCTGCAGTTAGTGATTAGTTTTTCAGGGATGGATGACTTGTGCTATATTTTGTTCTGCTTTGGCTGTTTGCAGCTCACTTGATATAGAAGGATTCTTTCATCTTTGCTCATATATCTTGAGCTCTAGACATAATGACACATTTTCCTTTTTGTTTTTACTCAGTGATCTACTGCATGACCTGTGTTCCATGCTTTTAGGGGTTGGGTGATGTGGCAAGTCAGAGAAATCCATTCTCCCTAAACACTGTTTGCAGCATGGCTTGTTGGAAATATACCACGCAGGACATGTGTGCTCGGAAGCTCCCAGCATGCCTCACTAAATGGAGAACTCTGGTTTCTGGGCTGGGAGTTGAGCATCACCTTCAGCCTGTGTACCTGCATAGCTGTGCTCCAGTGTGTCTGCACCCATGAACCTGACTCATTTCTTGATGGGAGTTAAAGGTGATGCATCACCCTATTCATGCCTATGGTGTTCCACGTGTTAGCTACTTCTCAAGACACCTGCCCTGCTGAACAATTCAAGATAGCTGGTACCAACCAGTATCATATTTCCACTGCCTTCAGCTCTGCTTGCTCTGGCCAGGCAAAAAAAGAGAATACAGCAATTCTTCATAAATGATCTCCTTTGGCAAATGCCTCATTTCCAGTTGGTTGGGAAAAAAACTCTAATATGTTATGTCAGGAATTTTCCACCCAGAAACTAATTTTCCATGACTAGATGTCATATTTGTGGTGGACCTACTATGTGTAAAGCATTGTGCCTGGCACTTCAGTGTTTAGAGACGGGGCTATTGCTTGAGCGCTCATGTGGATGGTAGGGAGCCGATATGGAGAAGAAAGTGGTAGCAACTCCTCAGGGCCCGGGGAGTCCTGCTTTGACCCCTTGGAAAAGTGTGCATCTCCTCTGAAGGCCTGCAGAGGACTCTCACTGTGGCCTGGGCAGAAGGGCTGCTCCTCTGGCTTTCTGATATTGCCCTCTGTCTGTAAACCCAGATAGTCACTCAAGATTCTCCTAAGGACTGACGCATCCCTGGGTTTCTGTTTTAGTTGACAGGGGGGAAATATTTAATTCAAATTTTCCAGTTAAGAATGAACATATGGAGGACTTCTTCAGTCCTGAGCCAAATGTGTTACAAACCAAGTGACCTCAGTGGCCACAGGTGACTCACTGTTTCACCCACCTTGTTATGTGAATATCGGCGTCGTACCGCAGGGGAATTTTGAAGTTGACCAAATTATCTGCCTTGTTCTCTTCATAGCTTTCGCTATTGAAACAAACATTAGGAAACTACTTAAAGATAAATATTATTAAAGCTCACCTATCATCAATTCATGATTTCATTACGTTTTACCTTAAGGCTTGGAAACTGACAGATGCCTGATTCTGAAGGTTTTGAAGATTGAAGTCAAAGTTAATAGTGAAAGTCACCTATGCACAAAATTAAAATTCATTAATTCAGGATGGTTTATACTCAGGGGCCAATTAACAAAAAGTTCCCCAGAAAAGTAAACTCACTCCAGTTTGATTGTGAATTTGATATGCCTTAAGCTTTTAAACTTGTATAATATCTGTTCATCCACCTTGCTTTATTTAGCCTGCCACACCTTTAGAATCAGAGAGTTCACCTTTCAAGTGACATGTGCAGATCATCACATCACAGGCATATCTACGTGTCAGAATTGGAAAGTTTTGTGCCGATGTGAAATTTGCTTGTCAGGGGTTAACGTATACTATCTGTGGCTTTCTACAGCATTCTGACCAGCGTTGGTCAATGTATTCAGAAAACAAAACAAAACAAAACAGAAACCTCTCCTTATTGTATGTGCTTTTGAAATGAATTGCATGGGGGGGGGGGGGAATCTCACTTTTATTAATAACTTAAAACATTCAGATTTTTAAAAAACTTCCTTTAAATATTCACCTAGTTATTTTGTGATACCTGTCAAATGGTGTTACGTAATGAAGAAGGTGGAATGGTGGTGAATGAACATGAGTGCCAAGGAGGGGCTAGTGTGGATTTAAGAATGTAATGAAGTTGTACCTGTTGCTCCCTCTTCAAAGCAGGGTAGCCTACATCACAGGTGACAGTCTTCTGAGATGAAGCAATCTGGCATGTTACTTCTGTCCCATCAACCTAAAAGAGACCAAGGAAACAATGACTGATTGGCATATAGTGTGCATGTGTGTGTGTGTGTGTGTGTGTGCGTGCACACATGTGCATGTGTGAGCACATACATGCTGAGAGATGTATAAACCACAGGGGCATTTTAGCAGCAGAGCTGGTTCACAATGAAGTAATTTATTGTCCCCTAAGACTTGAAAATCTTAGATCATCCAGGTAGCTATTATACTACTTTATTGCCAAGTAGGACACCCAATGAGCCAAAAGTGAGGTCAAATACTGGAATTTCCCCCCAGAAGTAAATCCTAGTTCTTATATTTCAGAAGCACAAAATAACTTCAATCCAATATTCAGAAATGCTGTCTTTAATACATACCTTTCTCTCAATATGTTTGAAATTTGTAGTTTCGAGAGAAGAAAACAAATCATATGTTGGTGTTTGCATTTTAAATAATTTAAAGAATCTTTTTTAGTTCTCCTTGGTGTTTTTTTTTTCTTTTTAAAATAAGTTCTCATTTGGCACAGGAAATTGAAGCACCAAAGACAGAATAGATTTAGAACACTAAATCTGTTAAGTTCGTGTTGACTTTAACTTGGATGAAACCATTTTTAATCCTTTTATCAAGTAGTGAATTTGGGAAATCTCAGCTTTTCCCTCTTCTCCCTCTCATTGCTTGGTGGCAGGGGAGGGGCCAGAGGGGCATTCATGGCCAAGTGTGTTCCTGGTATAGTGATCGAGTCAACATGATTAAGTGACCTTGCTGGAATGCATCATCTTGGCAGTCGCAAGACTTGTGGTTACAAAGCTTGGACTGGGCAATGGGACTCGAATTTCTCAGAGCAAGTGCAGCTTGAAGCATCTGTGCGGCACCACGCAGCCTCCTCACACAAATGGCTTGAGAAGACTTATGGTAGTGTCTGGCCAAGACTTAGGGCAAAGGAAAAACTGACCAAGCTGTAAAGCAGAACTGGGCTAGCTACAGAATCAGCCTACACTCTCATGTGGTCTAACTAGTTGGGAGCCCCCAAAGTTAGGACTGATCACACCCAGAAGTAAGGTGCTTTTTCAGACAGCATACAGGACTCGGGGATGTGAGTGTGAGCAAGATGGCTACTAATAACAAAAACACAAGAGCAGTGAGCCCAGAGTGTTACCACCTACCGGCATGGACCAGGAAGCAAAAAACAAATTTTCTGAAAAATCCACAACAATTCTAGTGTTGTATGCACTTTCCCTTTTGTTTTTCAGGGTTATTGAAAATGTTAACCTTCTGTTTTGGTTGCTGACAATAAAAGGTTGATCTCTGTTAAAAGGAAAAAGAATTATTAAAGTCACAAAGGTCAGTGTTCAAATACTTCACTCATTTAAAAAATTAAAAGATAAAACTTTAGATTTGGAGGACTGAGAAAGTTGTTTAATAAATCATCTCAAGGTAAAATGATATGGACAACAAATAAGTCAATGCTATTAGATTTCCTTCTTCACTGATTTTAATTACATTGCAGGGAGAAGAACCATCCCAATACAAATGGTTTTAGATTTCTTGTTTTCCCCCTTATGGATGGTAGAAATTAAAATTAATATTTTAAGGGTCTTTATTAGTTACGGATGTTTCTTTCATAGAAAAAAATCTCCATAAACATTCATTTGAATAAAGTGATCTAATGTATCTTATTTCCACACTTTACGCTGAGCTCTAAAGCAGACTTACTGAGCAGTTGACAGATGTTGGACATTTAGAACTAGATCTGAGATGCAAACTCCATCATCCCCACAGTCCTTGTAGAAAGGGATCTACAAAAAAAGGAAAAATAATCTCACACATGTGCTCTTGAGTTAGAAATCATTGTGGAAGGATCCATGTAGTATCATTCCATCTATATAAAGCTCAAAACCATGCAACACTACACAATATTTTAGGAATATATGCATGATTAGCAACATAGGAAGGGAAGCATCAATAAAAGCAAAATTCGAGGTGATGATATGCCTGAAGGAGCAAGATAAACATGAATGTGATAAAAGTAGGGAGGGATACAGAGAACATAGCTATTTGTTACATTTCTTAAAGATGGTAAGAACAAGGTGTTTAACTTTATGGTTATTTATTTCCTCAACAAATATTTATTGGACACCTATGGTGGACCAGGCACCGTTCAAGGGTCTGGGAATACAGCAGTAAAGAAGACAAAAATCTCCATCCTTCACGGAACTTGCATGTTGGTGAACTTTACACATATTTCACTTAGAAAACTAACAATTTGAAGTTATGTCCTATGTAGCTTTTGAACACTACTACAGTGACTATGAAGCTTTCCTAGCCAGTCTGAATTCCAGGAAGGGTAAACCACACTTACACTGAAGACTTTGGCCTTTTCAGAGTAGGCTTCGAGGGCAGGGCTGGTGCCAGGGTGTTCCAGGCTGATGTTCACATACAGATCCAAAGAATTGACAACATCAGAGGGCTTCTAAACACACAGACACAGTGAGGCAGTTTACTAGGGCATGGTAGTTCCCAAACAAGAAGATGACCACAATGAGTTCACAAATAACAACACAGTCCCCTCTCAATTATGGAGAATATCCTCATTTTGAATTCTCAAGACTCTTGCTTCTTTTCTGTCCTAATTCTGTTCTTAGCCTCTCCACCAGCAAGACACTTAGAGATTTGGGGTTCAGTAAAGATCTGAAGCAGCAATTCTTAGTTGAGCTCACCAGAAATCTTGTTGTCCATACACAATTTATGAATATTTAGAGGATATGCCCAGTTTTAATATTTAAAAGACCTGTCAGTACACGGCTCTTGGGTTGTTGGCTAGGTCTTTCCAGTTCCTACCGCCAAGACTTAAGAGTTCGTAGGTAGCCTGACCAAATTTCTGGGAGGGAATATTGTAACTGAGATGGGAAGATTGCTCAGGCTGGCCACTGGGCAATGACAAGAGAACTCCCTTCTTTAGTCAAAACCTAACTGACTCTACAAAATTAGACAGATTTCCTTAGCTGGCTGCAAGGCTGGCACACAGGATGGGCTTAGTATTGATATCCAAAGGTGTATCTTAACCGAATGAGATCTCTTCGCTGACCCAAGGCACATATGTCTTCTTAAAAACTTCACAGCACACATCAGCATGAAAAGGATTATGTGTGGTGTGAACAATAGCTTGGCTGACTTCATTCCCCCAGAATGGAATGCATGTTTCATTTGATCTATGACTTAGCACAAAAATTGGAGAAAAGGAGATCCAGCTTCTATCCCTTTAAAGAATCTGGATAACTGTGCATCTTAACAACAAAAAGGTCCAGGCCTTCATAAGTAAGTCTCCTTAAACATGAACAAGAAATTAAGCAATGCAATTGATTTTAATTCCTCTATTAACTCTGTTTTCCCAATCATACTTAGTAGTTTTTGAGATGTGAACTTTGTATCATTCATCTAATATCAGGAATATCTCGGAGTACTCCTTAAATCGGCATATACCTCAGACCTTCAAACCCAAATTTCTGATGGTGGGAACCCAGAATATGCATTTTATAAAAGTTCTCTTTGCAATTTTTATGTATCTTAAACTCTGAGGACCATGTTCTAGGAAAGTTCTTAAGCAGCTCTTTTAAAAATGCTTTCCTGAGGAAATCACACTTTCAAATACCATTACATAGTTCCTAGGGGAAAATAGTCCTATAATTTATAAAATCCATTTCCTGTTGGAAATTTTCCTTCAAGAAGCATTTTTCCTACTTGTGAGATTTTCAAAACTCATGTCAACTATAGTAACTGTGGCATAAGATTGGAGCAAATAATTTTTACCTCATCCTTTACCTATGTTAACTTAAATCCAATAGTGGAAATCACAATTGGAATTGTCCTTTTAGCAGCTTGAAAATAAAAATTTTCCCTGATAAGAAAATACTAAAATAAAACTGTCTACTAAAAGCTCATCCTGTTAAACATTTAAGAAAGAAATCTTAAAGATTTCTTTAAAAATCTCATTTTTTAGACTTTCAGTTGTAATCCTAAATAAAATTTCATACTAGTAACATTTTCATTGAATGTGACCATGTACTAGCAGAAAAAATATGATTTCCCCCCATAAAATTAAACAAGAAAAGCATTAACTAGAAGGGCAAGCATTTTCTAACTCCCGAGTTTTCTTTTTAGACGTAGACTATTCATTAGTCACTCAGAGGAAAAGAGGAAAGAGGACTGTGGCCCCACCTGTATGTTGATGGTGTACTCAGCGCAACTCTGTGCTTGACTTATGAGCATATTCTTCTGCAAACACCTTTCATTATTTTCTTTAAATAAACCTCTGGAGGTTACTCTGGATGAATATAAGTTTGCATCAATTGTGATATTGTATATAATGGCTATGAAAAAAAATCATAAAGAAATGTTATTACAAATAAACCTTTACAGAAAAACCATCCCTGCCTTATTGTATCTTACTGGGTGAATTCAAGGACTTCGAGAAAATATAAAAACAGTCTTTACACTGCATTGTGAGCAGTGGCCAACCATGACATTTGTAATTCAGGCTCTGGTATGATGTAGGTGACTGTGGATACAGACAGATGGGATTCAAAGCATGGTTTGAAGCAGTGTGGAGCAAAGCAGATTTGCCACCAGGAAATCTACTGAGTGAATTTGGGCAAATTACTCACTTCCTCAAGCATTGGTTTCATCATCCCTAACATGGTGATATGATAAAGAAGCAGTTACTGAGTGCCCACAATTGAACACATTCTCATATGTTACCTTATAAAAGTTTTACTATCAACCTGGAAAATGGATATTATCTCATTTTTCAGATAATAGAATAAAAGGGGTAAATATACCAGCTCCATTCACAAAGCATGGTCAGAAATAAAACTGGGGTGATTTTGAAATCAGAACTCATGTTCTTTTAGCTTCCATGCAGTTGTGAGGATTAACTGCTATTTGAGGATTAACTGACATACTTTGAGGGAACACTCTAGATGCTTACATGATGGGAAGGCATGAAACTATGCAGTCATAAGTTTGGAATCAGACATACTTGGTTTGAATTCTAATTCCACCATTTATGAGCTCAATGGCTTTAGGCAATTTGTGTAACCTCTTTGAACCTCCATTTCCTCATCTATAAAACAGAGATAAACTACTACCCCAGGGAAATGAAAATGAGAAAAAAAAAACATAATACTACTACTAACCCAGGGAAATGAAAATGAAAAAGAAATGCAATAAAAATTGATGCCAGTAGCCAATATACAAAGTATCAGAGCCTTTAACTAGAGTCTGCTGCCCAAAACCGAGGAAGGTGATCTGATGATATTCAAAGTATCAGCTGCTTTATCTGGCCTTACTCCGTCTTATTTTACTCTTTTCAAGATTTTAGAGGTTGAATAGACTCCCAAAATAGATTAATTCTACAGATAACCTTTAAAATACCTATTAGAGATATTGGATAATTTTTCTTGCTCCAATGACTTAGTGAAGTTAACAAAGATAGATAAAATGCAAGTAAATCAAATGGACTAAAAGCAAATGATGAAAATAATACAAAGGAAACACAATGACAGGAAGGTGAACACAGCCAGACATAGTTAGTACACATGGTAATACTAGTTCATTTTTCTCAAGTAGTCTCATGAAAAGGATAGCCTCCTAAGCAATATACTAATTTTGGGGGGGTTATTAGCTTTAAACCAGAGTGAACACCTGATAAAATAAATAATAAAGACCATATGCTTTATAAATTTACAAAGTTGTGAAGATGGGATTCTTGTCTTACATACTTTTATTGCCAAGCAATTAAGTGACAAAGGATCATGACTGGCTTGTCTGTGTGGACCTGAAGACATCAAGGAAAAGGTGCCCAATGGAAAGGAAGCCCAGGGAAGGACATTCCCTGAAGTCAGAAAGCTGCTTTCAAGTTATAGCAAGAGAAGGGTTGAAGCCCCATCAAAAAGGGGAAGATTTAGGGGATAAATCCAGGCTTTCAGGCCTGGAGAGCTAACCAGCCAGCCATTTCTGCCAACTAATCTATTTCCCAAATTAATGTTTTAGGCAGACTAGCCCCTTAATGTTTTTCCCCCAGCTTTGTTAAGATGTATTGGAGATATAATATTGTATCAATTTGGGGTATACAATGCATATTGTTATGTATGTGACAATGTATGTTAATTTATATATGTAAATATTAGAAAATGATTACAATAAGGTTCATTAACAGATCATCACCTCACACAGTTGCAATTCTGTGTGTATATCTATATGTATGGTGAGAACTTTTAAAATATACTTTCTTAGCAACCATCAAATATACAACACAGTATTGTTAGCTGCAGTCATCATGCTGTGCATCACATCTAGTCACTTAGTATTTATACAGAAATGGTTTTTGACTCAACTCTCCTGGCTACTCAAACGCACCTGCTACAAGGCAAGCCGTGAGATGTGCTACTCAGAGTCGGGTCAGTGTTTGAAAGCCTGAAAGGAAAAATGCCAGATAGATATGAAAAGTAGGAAACCATGGAAAGCATGCCAAGATGTGGATCTAACTTCTGCTTTAGGATTTTAACCTATGTATTTCTTGGTATGAATCATGACAAAGGCTGAAAATAAAGGGGCAGGTTAAAGTTGGTTTGTTAACCGCTTAATGAATCACTTATAGGAACTACAGGTGTCTGAAGGTTAGAGCCAAAATCTGATGGAAGGGGGATGAGAACCCATGAAAAAAACAGCAAGAGAAAGAAGGCTGTGTTGCATCAAGTACTAAGTCCATTGCCATGCTCTGCAGGCACTGGAACAGGAGAGATTAAAGTGAGGGGTGGTGGTTAGGAAGGACTTGGCCACACCCTGAAAGGGGACTCAGCTGGTCCGAGAGAGAGATGGCAATTCCTGGTGACATTTGTCCAGTTTTCCTTACTCTTTCCTGCTGACAGAACACACTTCAGATTTTTATTCTCTTCTCTGGATTATTTAGAGCATTTTATTTATTTATTTATTTATTTTTTAATTAATTTTTATTGGTGTTCAATTTACCAACATACAGAAAAACACCCAGTGCTCATCCCGTCAAGTGTCCACCTCAGTGCCCATCACCCATTCCCCTCCAACACCCGCCCTCCTCCCCTTCCACCACCCCTAGTTCGTTTCCCCGAGTTAGGAGTCTTTATGTTCTGTCTCCCTTCCTGATATTTCCCAACATTTCTTTTCCCTTCCTTTATATTCCCTTTCACTATTATTCATATTCCCCAAATGAATGAGAACATACACTGTTTTTCCTTCTCCGATTGACTTACTTCACTCAGCATAATACCCTCCAGTTCCATCCACGTTGAAGCAAATGGTGGGTATTTGTCGTTTCTAATTGCTGAGTAATATTCAGAGCATTTTAAACACTGGGCACAAACCACCTATTGTTTTATATTTTCTCTTATTTCATGCATGTTAATTCCTCAAGAATAGGAATATTTGGTACTTGTGCTGAACACACCGTATCTAGATCATGCCATAACCGACATACAGTATACTAATATAGACATACACTAGTATCATCCGTGTGTGCCCAAGATTTGAGGTAAGGAACCCATGGGTAAAGAAACTTGGATAGAGTTGGGAGAGCCCGAGACTAGGTCACAGAGACAGTAACTTTCTGCGGCAGAATGTTACCTTCTAGAGACAACTGGGGAAGATCTAACCATACCTTCCATGCATAATTAACCATTCTCACACACCTCAAATGTGTGTCAATTTAAATGTCTGCAAGACCCTTCCTTCTTTTGGTCTATAAACCCAAAGTGTAGGTTATGTTCACAACTAAGACTCTACAAGCAAACCTATCTCCACACAGATTACTTCAGGTCAACCCACCCACTTGATCGTTCTGCTTAGTAGGTCTAAACTTGGCGCTGAAACAGAGCTTGAGTGTTATGTCAGCATTCTTGTTGAACAAAGTAATTTTATCTGGTGTGAATGAAGCATCCACAGATACATCAGCAATGCTTTGTGACCTGAAAGACATAAATGGAAGTAGGTAGTTACTGCCAAGGGTACATGTTATTACCTTCACCTAAGGGACCCAGGGCCAGCATTATCAAATTATTCTCTGCACAATCTAAGCACTTGAGCAGTATTTCATATATGAAAGCTCTAAAGTGGCAAGTAGGAATAATGTCTTCTGTGTTGTGACTCTATTACCAGCTCAATCCACATTTAATTTTTTTCGTGTGTAATGCATGTGTAAGTGAGTTTACAATCTCTTTGCAAATGAAGTACAGTCATGGTCCTGGCCGTGTTTTGCCAGTTATAGAGAGTGATATTAGCTCTTCTCACAAAAAGAAGAGAGAGAGCAGATGGCAAGGTGGGTGTGGCTGTGGCTGAGGAGCATGGCTGAGGCTGTCTCTCTGTTGCCTCCCTTAATGGTTGGCAACAATTCTTTGATGTGTGGTATATGACCATGATATGATGGTGGCAACTAGCCTGACACCAGAAAATGGCCGAGGAGCCTCTCAGGCAGGGAGCTAAAGACCTCTGACTCTGGCACAGCCCTTTATATATCTGGAAAGCTGTCACATACACGTGGTCTCATTTGCCCCTAGAACACTCCTGTGAAATAGAACAAATATTGTCTCCCTTCTGATGAAAAAGTATGAAACCAAAGATATTTGGTAACTTATCAATTTACTGAGTAATAGCAAGTGAAGAGTTAGAATTCATGTTCTCCTAGTTCCTCTGTCAGTAAAATTTTGTACTTCATCATAACGATCCTTGTGCACATGCTGCATTATTTACAGAGCAGCAGGTAGTAATTAGTAATTTCACTGCTTTGAAAAGTACCACCGCAGAAAACATTTTTTCTTTAATTTCAGGTATCATCTTTTAAAGGACTTGAGTCAATTGAAAAAATTATTTTGTCAGTTAATTGTATACCTATAAGGCCCCCTAATAAGTAGTCATAAAACATCTAACAACATGTTCTCAAACCTACAAGAACTAAAATGTCAAGTGAATGTTTTCTGTAAGTCAATATCTTTTAAGAGCATCTTTTATCCCATTGGAGATGGTGGTATTGATTGAAATTATTTTGTTAACTTGCTTTTTAAAAATTATTCTTAGCAAGATACCCAGAAAATCCAGTCTCCGCACCTTATAGGAATGTGACCACAAAATGGCATAAAACTAGCTTGACTGATACCTCAATAAATTGATCTGATTCCATGTGTCTTGACTTTCTGAAGAATTAAATCCACTTTCAAAGAAAAAGGTCTGGCCATCATTGGCTATATTAAAAGGTATCGGAGTGCCTGACTGGCTCAGTCAGTGGAGAATGTGACTCTTGACCTTGCAGTGTGGGTTCAAAATCCAAGATGTATGTGGAGATTACTTATCAAATCTTTAAAATTAAAAAAAGGGAGTGTCACAGTATAGTAATTATATTGACTATGAAGGATGAAGCCTACCAAGATGGCTACAGGGGGATGTTCACTGAAAGGTAGGATTTCTTAGAAATTAAAAAAAAAAAAAAAGTTCTGTGACTATGCCACCATATTTGTATTTTTCTAATGGCATGCTACTCTTAACTGATTTTATTCAGTAAATATATTTTTGAATCTGTCAGTCTTAAGTGTGATCTGTGAGTATCCCCCCACATGAAGTTTTCATTAAAATGATACACCTAAAATAATGCATTTTGGGATGCCTGGGTGGCTCAGCAGTTGAGTGTCTGCCGTCAGCCTAGGGCGTGATCCTGGGATCCCGGGATCGAGTCTTACATCGGGCTCCCTGCATGGAGCCTACTTCTCTCTCTGCCTGTGTCTCTGCCTCTTTCTCTCTGTCTCTCATGAATAAATAAATAAATAAATAAAATCTTAAAAAAAAAAACCAATGCATTTCATCTTTTAAAAGTACACATGAAATATTGTAAATAGTTTAATGAAACTCAGAAACAATACACCAATATGTAATGCTTCTCTGTTCTTGAAGTATTTGGACATTTAAAGTACATTTTTCAACAGAGACAAATGAACGGATGAAATATATTTTTTTGGTGGGGGAAGACTCGATCTAATTCTCAATTTCTTTCTAATTCCAACCCAATATATTTGTCTTTGTCTTTGAATCACACAGCCCTTGAATTCCTTATTGTTCCCTCTTGCTCTTCAACTCCTACTGAGGTCAATGAGAAGTCAGCTAAACCTAAATAATGGCTTCTTGTTTATGACTAATAATTTCAAAAGTTACTTCATAACCACATGAGAAGTTACACTTTACTTGTGTGGTCTGAGTTTTCAGTATTTTTAGGGCATTCTCATGAGGTTTCCTTTCTGTGAGCGGAGGTTAAGGTTATTTGGAAGATAATATTCAGAAATATCTTGGATACCATTTCAAAGGCTCTGTCTCGTCTATGTCCTTTTTCTGCTCACCTTATAGAGAATGGTGATAGCAATGGTAAGCAAATATTTTCTTTTCTCCCATAAGGAAAAATACTTTTCTTCCTTTGACACATAAATTATGACACATAATTGTCCTGGAGTCTTCTAGAATGCAGGTAGCATTTCCACAATTTCAGCACAATTATCTGCTCTACGTAGCAGGTCACTTTTTAATTAGCTAGTTTGTGTCTGGCTTTCAACTGACTCACCAGAGCTGAACCACTTGCCCAAAGGCACCAATGGATACGTCAGTGATGGAATCCCCATTTAAATCACCATAGCCATCCAAAGATCTCCCAAAGTACTGGAGCTGGCTCCTAAAGGCTCCATTGGATCCCAAGATTTTCTGTAAGAGCAAGATTTACATGAAATGATAATGTATAACAACTGAGATAGAAAAAAAGGGAGCTTCTACATTGCATAGTTAGATTCTCTACATAGCCACTTCTCAGGTTCTTTTATTCTCCACAAAATTCCATTCATTTTTCAATCACAGCTTTTCTCATCTGTTTATTATTCTTGCAGCCACATCATCACAGAAAATCACCAAGTCATCACCATGACTCTTTTAACATAAAAAAAAAAAAAATCACAACGCAGCAGCAGATCAGTGGACTGAGCAGGATTTGAAGCAAGCTCAGGTCATGGTTATTCTCCTAGCCCACATCTTTCATGACTTTAATGGAAAGTTGCCTGATCAATGAGGCCCCTTGGTCACCCTTAAGTACTTAATAACTCCCATCCCTGAACATTAAATTAAAAAAAATACCTTATTTACTATGATCTGGAACACTTTATCTCACTTATCTTATTCCCCCCCCTCCCCCGTCTCCTCCACAAAAATGTAAGATCCATAAAGGGCAGAATTTTATCTGTCCTGTTCTTTACAGCATCTCCAGAGCCTAGAACAGTGCCTGACACACAACAGGAGGTTTACTAAATGTTTGCTTAATGAATGAATAAGGTTCTACAGTAGTGGGATGGGTCAGATTACCTGCATGGTATGCTGTAGCTCTAATATGATGATACTCACATGTAAATGCATCACTATGGAACTCAGGATTACCTGGGAATATCTCATGCGAATGGTGCCCTTGTGACCATTGTAGATATACACAGCCCCAGAGTTCTGATTTTCCAAAGGCGAACCAACTATTACATCATTAAAGCCATCCATATTGATATCTGAAAGAGCTGCAATTGCTGAACCAAACCGAGCATTTTCAACACCATTGGGGCCTTCGAGAAACTGGTGCCAATTCAAAATGCCCTTGCAAGGGGGAAGAGAAAGATGATTAAAGCAAATTTTCCAACCTCCACCTTGAAAATTCACAGCAAATGATGCTCAAACCAATTTGTAAACTGTTAAAAGTAGGCAAGGTTTCAAAACTTGAATTCAAAATTCTCTAAGATGAGAATTATAAATGAGAATTCTAGCAAGTAAGCTCATAGGATATGTGCTCATAAACTGAGATGAAAGGGATGGATTCTCTTTACTGTGGCTGTACCACCTACATACCACACTATCCATATCTATGTCTCCTTTCCCCCTTAATATTAGAATCTTTACTTCTTTCTAAAACTTTTGATTTAAAGTTTGTTGATGAAAATATAATACCTTGAATAAAATTAAGGTAGAGACACAACAGAAAACACAATATCTTAATTTAGACCTTACTTAAAACTTACTGAACAATGGCATAATTATAATGGTATAGGAAGTAGAAAATGAGACCGCTAAGTTCCGATCCAAAACAGCAACCCTGAATTCTCCTCTTGCCTGGAACACATCAGATTACACCTATTAATAGGACAATTCCTCCTAGTACTCAGGGCTGACTAGACAGCTACTGAACAACCACAGACAGAGAAAATGGCAAGAGAACACCAAGAGAGACGAAGACACAGTAACACAGGGAAACTGACACAGAGGGGATGCAGAGGACTGAGAGGGCAGGAACAGATTCCACTGTCCTTAGGCACAGAAAATAAGCCACAATTTAAAAAGAGCGATTAGCATATAAAAGAGGCAACTCTAGAACTCTGCCACATGGTGGAGGAGCTACAGGGAAAGCCCTCCAAGTCAGAGGGATTGGTTTACATTATTACCATCCCACCTTAAAAGCCTAGGTCAGAGCAGGGTCTGGTCAGGTCTGGTTATTTCAGTGAGACCTCACTGACTTCAACAAGCCCAAGGTCCTCAGGCCCACACCAGTGTCAAAAAAAAAAAAGAAGTCACAGTTTAAAAGGGCCAAGGAGTGGTAGGAACACTCTCTCCTCATCTACCTCTAAAGCCCAGATTGGAGCACGGTCCAAACACCGTAAGTAGTGGGTTCAGATGCCACAACAGGCAGGTCCCAACCCTGTAAATGGCAAAGTCCAGTCATCATAGGACGCTTGCAACATGACCAAAGCCCAGGGTCTATAGGCCCATACCAGTCTCTGTGGTGCCAGGGCACAGCAAATAAGCTGTGGAATCTAGGGTTTTTGTTTTTTTGTTTGTTTGTTTCTGTTTTAAATTTTTTAATTAAAGCAAAACAAGTATTATTTTTAAATAAAAATGTCTTGTTTTATTTCTTCTTTTTTTCCTTTCCAATTTTATTTTTTTCTTCTTTTTGCAGTTTATTTTTATTTTTAAGATTTTATTTATTTGAGAGAGAAAGCACAATCAGAGGGAGGGGCAGAGGAAGAGAGAGAAGCAGACTCCTTGTGAAGCAGGGAGCCCAATGCAGGGCTCAGTCCCAGGGCTCGATCCCAGGACCCTGGGATCATGACCTGAGCCAAAGGCAGATGCCTAACTGACTGAGCCACCCAGGAGCCCCCCAAAAGCCACAGTTTTAGAAGAGTAACTTCTAAAACAGCTACAGCTCCAGCCAGCCAGCCAAAATGTCATCAAGCACACATAGTCTGCAAAGGGGCACCATTCTTAGCTGTTCTTCCTAATCCATAGAAATACAGAAAGTCAAGAAAAATGCAGAGACAGAGGAATATGCTCCAAAAGAAAGAAAAAAACTCAGAAAAAGAACTAACTGAAACAGATAAGCAACATGCCTGATAAAAAATTTAATGATTGTGAGGATACTGGGCTGGAAAAAAAAAAAGGAGGAAAATCTCAGTGAGACTTTCAATAAAAGCATAGAAAATATTAAAAAGAATCCATCAGAGTTGAAGAATACGATAGCTGAAATAGCAGGGGATCAACGGAGTCGAGGATGCAAAAAAACATATCAGCAACCTGGATGATGGGGTAATGGAGAGAAACAGCAGCTGAATAGCAGAAAGAGAAAATTTTTTAAAAACACAGGTTAAGAGATCTCATGGACAACTTAAAGCAAACAAACATTTGCATTATTGGGGCCCCAGAAAAAGAAAGAAAGGTGGAGAAAACTTATTTGAAGAAATAATAACTGAAAACTTCTCTAACCTAGGAAAGGAAATAGACATCTAAGTCCAATAAGCACAGAGAGTTCTAAACAAGATGAACCCAAGGAGGTCCACACCATGGCACATAGTAATTAAAATGTCAAAGTTTAAAGATAAAGAGAGAATCTTAAAAGCAGAAAGAAAGAAATAAAAAGTTACTTAGAAGGCAAAAATTTGTAAGCCTATCAGTTGATTTTTCAGCAGAAACTCTGCAAGCCAGAAGAAAGTGGCAGGACATATTCAAAGTGCTGAAAGAGGAAAAAACAAAGAAACAAACAAAAATACCTTATAGCCAAGAATACTCTACCAAGCAAGATTATCATTCAGATTTGAAGGAGAGATAAAGTTTCCCAAATGAAAGATAAAGGAGTTCATCACCACTAAATTGGCCTTACAAGAAATATTAAAGGGATTTCTTTAAGTGGAGAGGAATGGTCATAATTAGACATAAGAAAATTATGAATAAAAGATGTAAAATATATCATACTCATAAAATGTAGAGAAGGGAGTAACAGGGAAGAGAAGGGAGAAAAGAAAAATGTTCCCCCATTTGTCGCCTTTGAACCACCTTTGGAATGTATTTGAACTTAAATGACCATCAAATTAATACAGACTGCTATTTACTTGGAATGCTGTATATGAACTTCATGGTAATCATAAACCTAAAACCTATGATAGACACACAAAAAATAAAGAAGCCAAATATAACACTATAGAAACTCACTGATCACAAAGAGAATGAAAAGGAATAATAAGACAACCAGAAAATTTTAAAAATGGCAAAAAGACATACCTATCAATAAGCACTTTAAATGTATATGGCCTAAATGCTCCAACCAGAGACATAGGGTGACAGAGTGAATAAAAAACAAGACCCATCTATATGCTGCCTATAAGACACTCACATCTCAGACCTAAAGACATACAGACAGAGAAACATTCATCATACAAATGGAAGTGAAAAAGAAAAAGCTGGGGTAGCAATACTTATATCAGATGAAATAGACTTTAAAACAAAGACTGTAACAATAATCATTACATAATGATAAATCCAACAAGGGGATATAACAATTATAAATATCTACACATCCAACACTAGAGCATCTAAATACATAAAGCAAACATAAATGGAAATAAAAATTTATATTTCTACAAATAGTAGGGGACCTTAACACCCTACTACATCAATGGATAGATCATCCAGACAGAAAAATTAATAATGAAACAATATTTTAAATGACACATTGGACCAGATGGACATGGAGCATTCCATCCTCAAAACAGAATACACATTCTTTTCAAGTGCACATGAAACATTCTCCAAAGTAGATCACCTATCAGGCCATAAAACAAGCCTCAATAAACTTAAAAAGATTGGAATCATACCATGCATCCTGGTAACAGTATGAAACTAGAAATAAGTTATTATATATCGAGAAATAAAAAGGAGAAAACACAAACATGGAGACTATACATCATGATACCAAACAACCAATAGGTCAATGAAGCAATTAGTCAAAAAAGAAATAAAAAACATATAGATGAATGAAAATGAAAACACAATAGTCCAATATCTTTGGGATGCAGCAAAAGTGGTTCTAAGAGGAAAGTATACAGAATATAGTGATACAGTCCTATCTTAAGAAATAAGAAAAAGCTCGAATAAACAATCTAACCTTACACCTAAAGGAACGAGAAAGAAGAACAAACACAATCAAAGGAGAGTAGAATAAAGGAAATAAGAAAAAAAGACCAGATCTATTTTTAACTCTTTGAGGAACCTCCACACAGTTTTCCAGAGTGGCTGTACCAGTTCACATTCCCACCAACAGTGCAAGAGGGTTCCCCTTTCTCCACATCCTCTCCAACATTTGTTGTTTCCTGTCTTGTTAATTTTCACTATTTCCACTGGTGTGAGATGGTATCTCATTGTGGTTTTGATTTGTATTTCCCTGATGGCCAGTGATGCGGAGCATTTTCTCATGTGCTCGTTGGCCCTACAACCCAAAAATTGCACTGCTGGGGATTTACCCCAAAGATACAGATGCAGTGAAACGCCAGGACACCTGCACCCCGATGTTTATAGCAGCAATGTCCACAATAGCCAAACTATGGAAGGAGCCTTGATGTCCATCAAAAGATGAATGGATAAAGAAGATGTGGTCTATGTATACAATGGAATATTACTCAGCCACTAGAAATGACAAATAACACACCGTTTGCTTTGATGTGGATGGACCTGGAGGGTACTATGCTGAGTGAAAAAAGTCAATCAGAGAAGGACAAACATTATTTGGTCTGATTCATTTGGGGAATATAAAAATTAGTGAAAGGGAATAAAGGGGAAGGAGTGAAAATATCAGTGAGGGTGACAAAACATGAGAGAGACCTAACTCTGGGAAATGAACAAGGGTAGTGGAAGGGGAGGTGGGTGGGGGGTGGGGGTGACTGGGTGATGGGCACTGAGCGGGGGCACCTGGCGGGATGAGCACTGGGTGTTATGCTATATGTTGGCAAATTGAACTCCAATTAAAAAAAAAAAAAGGAAAGGAAAAAAAGACCAGAGCAGAAATAAATGACTTAGAAACAAACAAACAAACAAAAAGAAAAATTAATGAAATAGAGTTGGTACTTTGAAAAGATAAACAAAATTGATAAACCTTTAGCTGGATTCAAGAAAAAAAAAAAGAGGACCCAAATTTAAAAAAAATCAGAAATGGGAAGTAACAACTGATATCACAGAAATACAAAGGATTATAAGAGAATACTAAAAAAAGCATATACTAGCAAATGGGACAAATCAATCAATCAATCACATCACTGCAACAAAACAAAGGATAAAAATTAGGATCATTTCAATAGGTGCAGAAAAATCATGTGACAAGATTCAACCTCAATTCACGATAAAAAAAAAAACTCTCAACAAAGTGGGGTTAGAGGGAATATACTTCAACATAATAAAGGCCATATATGAAACACATGCAGTTGGCATATACTCAATGGGGAAAAACTGAGAGGATTCCTTCTGAGGTTAGGAACAGAATAAGGATGTTCACTCATCATTTTTATTCAACATGATACTGGAAGTCCTAGCCACAACAATCAGACACAAAGAAATAAGAGGCATCTATGTTGGTAAAGAAGAAATTAAACTGTTACAATTTGCAGACAACATGATGCTGTATATAGAAAAATCCGAAAGATCCATTCAGCGAGGAGCCAGACTTGGGGCTTAAATTCCTGGCCCTGAGGTCACTACCTGAGCCAAAATCAAGAGTTGGATACTCAACCAACTGAGCCACCCAGGCACCCCTGCTTTAGAATTGTTTTAATTGCCTCTGTTTGAGAGCTAATTTTTAAATTCATTTAAATAAATAAGGTAGAACAAATTATCACAACAGCAAAATGTAAAATTTACTCTATCAATACAGCTTCCCTTTTTTCCCATCCTTTC
The DNA here is from genome assembly GCF_048418805.1 of Vulpes vulpes. NCBI lineage: Eukaryota > Metazoa > Chordata > Mammalia > Carnivora > Canidae > Vulpes > Vulpes vulpes. Next base: position 120,936,286 of record NC_132783.1, read on the forward strand.
TCAAATTTTCTATGTCAACTTGTGCCTTTAATTCCAGTTTTCAGCTCCAAGATCATTATACTATGGGCATGGATCTAGAGAGCTCCGTCTAATTAGAGTATGCGAAGTTTTATGTTCAAGGACTAAAAACCCAAGAGCTACATGTATACATGCCTAACTGCTGAACTAAGCAACAGCATTTCCTGACAAACTGATGTAGAAAGCATCCAAACATTTGCAAAGTCCCTGGTACAATTTGTCTTTTTCACTGTAAAATGTTAACAAGATAGTTTGTTCTGTATTATGATCTCTTTACAGTGAAGAAGAAAAATTGAAGGAGATATTTGGAAAATATACAGATGTGCATGTATTTCAAAAATGATGTGCATTTATACTGACTTTGTTTGCAAATATATATTCAAAGACCTTTCATGGAAAACAGCAGTGCACCATACATTTAGCTCTTTCTCTAAAGGTTACGCTTTTTAATGTGATTTTTAAGATTATAAATTAATGGTTACATCCTCAAAGTGATGAAATATAAACCATACTACATATGAAAATTATCATTAAATAATTCTTTATTCTGCAAAAATGAAGATTAATTTACCAATACTGAAGGAAATTAAACTAAGTCAGTTTAACAATTTTCTTTACCCTTGTGATAGTACCTTTGTGATAGTAAACAGGTAGACTTTTCCTTCTTCTTTCTTTAGGTCATTCATGTACATTGGTGCACCCACCAAGAGTACATCTGTAATGGTGTCTTTATTCACATCGACCGAGCACAGCACACTGCCAAAATAGGAGCCAATCTGGAATGATAGACATATTAACCTTAGAATTCTAGGACTCATACACTCTTAACGTTACACTGTACTTTCATTTACTCACTCAACAAACAAGAATTGAGTGCTTCCTACTTGTAAGGTGCTAGAAACAGTAAGATGAATAACCTAGTGCCTCTCAGTTTGTATCATGATATAACACTTGGTTGTTAAAACAAAGTTAGCGTGCACATAAATCACCAAGAATGTGTCTGTAAAATCCAGATTCCAGAGACCCATTTCCAGAGACTCAGAATGGGTGCAATCCACACAACAGTATTTTAAATAAGTACTCTTAAGTGTTTCTGATGCTGGGGTGTGTGTGTGGGGTCAAAGACCACATTTAAAGATGAAACACTTAGAAGGTCTGTGAGGTGTGTTGTAGAGAAAGGCAGGAAGGGAAGAGGGAAGTGGGACAAATGTCTGTGCATGCGTAGTCAGATAAGTTATAGTAGAGGCAAGGGCTAATGCTGTGTGAGCAGAGTGCAGCGGAGCTGGAAAGCACACTAAGATTAAGTGTTATTTAAATGGCATCTTAAAAAAACAAGAAGTTTTCTAGGTGGAGAAGAGTGGACAAGCATTGTGATGGAAGTATCTGTGGCATGATGCTGGACAGGAGGGACGTTCTCCCATAGACTGGGACAGATGATCAGGTGAGATAGAGTGAAGCAAGAGAGGCTGGCGAGCTGACTGTTCAGTGCATGCCTACATGAATACCTCTTCAGGATTCAGAAATGAGTAAGAAAGGATTAATTCTATAACATGGTCATTGTTTTCCTCAAAAAAAAAAAAAAGCACCCTTCCTTAAAATATTAAAGAAGAGAGAAAAATATGTGACCAAAGCGGACTTGTGGTCAAGGAAGTCAAAGACTCAGGTCCTCTTACTCCTGGAAGATCCATAGACACAGTAGGATCACACTTGTCCTGGAGAAGGGAAATCTAAATAGTTGGTTTCTCTGACTCAAGGACAGAAAATTTCTCTTGGTTGTCAGAGATCAGGGTTGTCCATTTCAAATATGTGCCAAGCTCATGGGTCAAATCTTCTTAGTAAGGAAGTAGGATTCTGTTGGCTGGTCTTTGCTCTAGTAGGCCATGAGTGGGAGTTATCATAGGTTCTGACTACCAAACAGTCATGCTGAGAAGAAAGTGGCAGAAAACAGTTGCTTTAATTTTAGAAACCTTAAAGCCACAGAACACCTTGATAGACCCAGATGTAGTAGCTTAGTCTTGACAATGCTATACTGCTTCCTTCTCATTTTTCCTCTAGATCATTGGCTCCTGGTAGGAGCTTGCCAACAAAGCTGTGGTGAGGTGCCTGTCATTAGGACTAAATAAAACCCATGTATTATTAATCTGGAGAGTCAAAAATACGCAGTTGGATATGACCAAACAGCATAGGCTTTGAGGCTACATAGGACTGGGTTTTAGTGACAACTCAACCCCATGAAAGCTATTTGACCTTAGGAAGGTAAATGCTCAGCAAATGCTCAGTAAATGGTCATCCAAGGGGGTGGTAGGTCTCAATATTGTGAAGATTTAAGGACTATTTTTTAAAATTTTACTTAAGTTCAATGAACACATAGTGTATGTATTATTAGTTTCAGAGGAAGAGTTCAGTGATTCATCGATTGCATACAACACCCAGTGCTCACTACATCACGTGCCCTCCTTAATACCCATCACTCAGTTATTGATTTAAGGAATATTCAAATACAGAACCAGCCACAGGGTAGGCACTCAATAAATGCTAGCTTCCAGTTCTATCAACTCCTACTCCTATGTCCCAATTGTCTATAGGAGTAATTTCACCTGCTACACAAGGGAATTTACCTGGTCACCTCGGTGAGCCTGAATAACTGTGACATTGCCATTCTCATCAACACTGTATAGCACTATCTGGCCAGTATAATTTGCCCGAGGAGCACCAGCAACAAAGTGGATGTCTTTTCCAGTAGAAATCGTAGCCACCGAGTAACCTAGGAGAAAAGGAGTTACAGAGTAGGTACTATTGAAGAGCTCAGCCAGATGGCTGGCAAAGTTAGTAGACTTGACCAGAGGTCCTTTATTGTTGGGCAGGGTGGTGTTAGAAGGTGGAGGAGGGTCAGTAATGAATCCTCCAGGCTGAGAAGGCATTTTAATTCTGAAAAACAAAGCAAGCCACTCTATATCATTTACAGAGTTTTATTCAGGGTAATTTACTGACAAGGGCAATCCGGCAGGCAGGCAGGTGGGCAGGCAGGCAGGCAGGCAGGCAGGCAGGCAACCCAGGACAACAAGCAACTATTCTCCACCTCTCCTCAGACCTTCATCTCCAGCATTTACAGAGTGACAGGCATGGTGGTGACATCACAGGGTAGTTATATAAAGTGGTGCCATCTGTATGCCAGAGGCTCGCTACTAGTTATCTAAAGTGCTGCCACCTGTGCCAGAGGGCTCCCTGTTGATTATCTAAAGTGTGCCAGAGGGGAGAACCAGACAGGGCCAACGATGAAGTCAGTGCTGTGAGCACTCCTTCACGGGGATGCACAGTTCCTAGTGTGCCCAGGCATATGAAAGAGGGCACATCTTCCTTCTTCTAAGATGAACTGCTCCTGTCCTTTGACTGGCAGCATGCCTGGCCTGGGTGGGATACCTAACTCTAAAGCAGGCCCTAGATTCTGGGTTGTCCCATCGGCCACTCATGAACTTGGCACTGAACAATTATTTCTTGAATGAATAACTACATGAGTTAATTTTTTTTTTTTTTTTTTTTTTTACTACATGAGTTTAAAAGGCAATGTTGCATAGTGGAAAAAACATAGATTTTGGAGTCAGACAGTCCCCGGTTCAAATTCTGGATTTGCCACTTACTAAGTTGTTTACCTTTGGGAATGTTATTAACCTCACTGGCTCTCAAAGGTAAAATGGGGTAATGATACTTTCTTCAAAGGGTTGTTGGAAAGATTTTTTTTTTTTTAAGTTAGGCTCCATGCCCAGCATGGGGCCTAATGCGGGGGTTGAACTCATGACCCTGAGGTCAAGACCTGAACTGAGATCAAGAGTCAAACACTCAACCAAATAAGCCACCCAGATGCCCCTGGAAGGATGTAAATAGAATTGCCAGGAACTCAGGCAGGAGCTCAAGAACTGTCCCATAGTAGGTGATCAAAATCGGACCAATAAATCAAACTTTATTATAGGAACAAAAAGACTAAGAACTCTATAGTAATATAAGACTACCACTTACTGTATAGGCTTTTAGAAACAACTTCCATTTTAGCACAATCACAGCTGCTTGAATAACCACAAGAGATCAGCAGGTGTAATACAGTGTATCAGTAAACAGTTTTAGGATAAGCGCTGATTTTCAAAGAGGCAACATAAACATGTGTAGTAAATATAATCACTATATGACACTTCAAGTGTTTTGCTGAACCGATCCTGAGATTCAGCAAGGAGCCAGTTTAAAAAGAAGGGAACTTAAATTTGCCAAGTCAAATGCTGCTATGCCTTACCTAAATATGAACTGTGATTTTTATCTTGCAGAATTTGGTCAAAGGCTTGTTTAGGAAAGATAAAATGTCCATGAGATGTCTGTTGGACAACAGTCCCGCTCCAGCCATAAGCTCCTACTGCACCCAGCATCAGAATATCCTAAAATAATTGAAAAATGAAGATCATGAAGACAAACTACCTTTAAAGCACAAGAATGCAGCGTAGGCAAAACACTGAAATAAATGGTCTAGATTTAAGGAGAAAATGATGAAGTAAAATGCTTATCAGTGCATGTTGATATATGTCCAAATTGTTTTAATAAATTTTGCTCTGGAAAGCAAGCCTTCCCCCGGGCCATGTTACCTTGATAGATTCTATAGATAAATCCCTACTATACTACAGGAGGAGCAGATAGCCATCTTCCAATTTCCATTCAAAAGCACACATCTGCAAATGCTGAACACTTGTGAGCCTCCAGCCTCACGTATTTGTAAGAAAAGCTCACAGCGGAGGATGTGAGGCATGCTTGAGAAATAGGAAGTGCAGCTGGCAGAGGAGGAGAGGTGGGGCTGCTGCTATCCAGGCATGTCATCGTGGGAGGCTCTCTTCTGATCTTTTCTATTTTTAACATTCTTCCTCTTTCCTCTTGACTCCTTCTCAAACGTTTCTCCATCATCTCTTTCCTATCCCATAGGCTATAGATACCTATATCCTTTCAATAGGAAAATAGCACCACTACAAAAGGGAACCAACTATATAGTGTGATGTTCAATCTGAGCCATTGGTCAGGCACATTGGTCAGGTCACGCCAGGAGGGGGTGGTGCACAATCAAGGAAAGGCTGCTCTGGAGGGACTCAAAGTCCTACCTGCATAGTCAAAACTGTAAGTCATTGTAGAAGGCAGGGTTTGTTGGGATGGGACTTATTATTTTTAAGTTTTTGATCTTAGATCTTAGAAAACATCAAAGATAGGGATTTTGGATCGAAAAATATAACCTATTAAAAATAGAGCAAATAAGAAAACGTGTCCCACTTTGAGGACTAGAGACCATGAAATTATGTGAATGATTGTCATAAACTTGGGACTCTGAATCAGGGGTGCAGGAAGGGACTTTAGGAAGTGGACAAAAACCTCAGGAAGTTGTGTTAAAATTCTCCGTGTGTGGGTTCATTAATATTCTTTCTGAGGGAAAATCCCGTAACTTTTATGAGCATTCCTAAGGATTGGTGATCCAGACAAAATTAGCATCTTTTATTCGAGAGAAAAAAAAACCATGCCATCCCTGGTCCTTCATTCTGGCAATCAAATCCTCTTTGTTCATACTGTTCCCTAAGCGTTTCCAGTGTCACCTGTCTCTGTATCCCTCTGCTACTCCACTGAGACTCTGAGCAGAGCTGGAATCAGAGCAGGAGGAGGTGGGTGTTTATGAGAAGGAAGAATGGATTTTTCTGGGCTAAGAAAGCTTAGGGACCGTCTCACATGGTCCCTAACTTCTCACTTTACTTTTTTTCATCTATCTTCTGTCTCTGCTCTTAGAAGAGATACTCCAGGGGTGCCTGGGTGGCTCAGCTACTGAGCACCTGCCTTCAGCTCACGGTGTAATACTGCGGGCTTGGGATCAAGTTCCACATCAGGCTCCATACAGGGAGCCTGCTTCTCCCTCTGCCTCTGTCTCTGCCTCTCTCTCTGTGTCTCTCATGAATAAATAAAATCTTTAAAAAAGAGAGAGAGAGAGAGACTCGAGCAGCTTAGAATTCAACAGTGGCACTGATGACGAGAGTTTGTGTTTTTTGCTTTCTTAAATATTTATTTATATGAGAGCGAGTGAGCATGTGTAGATGCGAGCTGGGGGTGGGAAGAGGGCGAGGGTGAGAGACAGAGAGGATCTCAAGCAGACTCTCTCCACTGAGAGAGACCCAATCCCAAGACCCTGAGATCACGACCTAAGCCAAAATTAATAGTCAGACACTTGACCAACAAAGCCACCCAGGTGCCCTAAGAGTTTGTGTTTTTAATAAACTTCTCCAATAGTTAATTGATTTAAAGGAAATTCCTGCAATGATAATCCCTTGAATTAATACAGTACCTGTCCCTTGGAGCACTCATAATTTTCTTGCATATTATCATTTTTTTCCATAAAAAAATCCCCATGAAACAGGAAAGAAAAGGCATTATTATCCTTCATCTTTCAGATGATAAATCATCAGCAAAGAAACTGAATGACTATGACTGGGAATCAGAACAGTTGATCACTGGATGGCTATTTTTTTCCATTCTATATATAAAGCTACTGTGCCTAGTAGTGTTCAGCCAAATGATAGCATGGCTGGAAGTTAGCTGATATACACACCTTTTGAGGAGAGTAATCTGCACTGAATCCCACTTGTGACATTTCCATCTGGAAGTTGTCTCCTCCTTGAATAGTACCTGGGAGATGGTAATTTCAAGAATTCTATCACTGTTAATTTTTAAATCAAACTTTCAAACACATGTTCATGCACATACACACATGAACACATGCACACATGCACATATGCATATATATATATATATATATACACAACCACATATACCCACAATGTTCGGATGTTTGCTCAAGAATATAGAGCTGGCAAATTCTGGGAGGGAGAAATCACTAAGAAATACAACAAAGTTGTTGTTGTTAACAACAACCCACAATACTCCCAAGGTAGTGTTTGAAGTTGGTGTTAATCTTTAATATGCATTCATATATTTATTGGTATGCTCATGATGATCCTAATACCAAAAACATAAGGGGATGAGGTAAAATAAAAACTGAAGTGATGGACTTTTTTTTAAAAAAAGTTATTATTACCAGCCAAGAAACTGAATTTTCAGCTTTTAAATATTGTTACTAATAAGTGCACACACATCTCAGATGCAGTTGGAAGAGCCAGACAGTTGATGTGTAGCGAAGACCAAACAGAGGTACCTAGGTTGGGTTTCAGGATCCAGGCTTCAAGACTGAGTAGGAATTTTACCAATAGGGAAGTTTGTCCTACTTCTACATACGTGCTTGCCTCTGACACTCAAACTGTAGGACTCCATTCATATTCACTTTCCATACAGTGCAGTCAAAGTGGTTGTATTTCATTAATCTTCTCAAAAAAGGAATAAATTCTTGGACTACCACTTTGATATAGAGAGTGATATATATAATGTATACTATATAATACAGTTACTTGTTTAGAAGATGTAATAATTTACCCAGGATGAGAAGAGATATTTTTTTAAAAAAGATTTTATTTTTAAGTAATCTCTATACCCAACATGGGGCTTCAACTCACAACCTCGAGATCAAGAGTTACACACTCCACTGATCAAGCCAGCTAGGTGTCCCAAGATAATTTTTAATAACGTACAGCAGTGCTTTCCCAAAATCCAGAATAGCAGATAAGGCACAAAATCATTTCTAATCATCATCTAGGTTGCACTGTGATTATTCATGTTCACACCACCACAAACAAGCATAAGTCGTACCACAGGTAGACAAATAACTTTATATTATCTCAGGGCACATTAGATTTTGATAATGTTTTCAACAACTTAGAAGCACCATTGGAGGTTTAAAGAAGCAATAATATTTTTTGGATAGAAGTCTCCAGTGGAAAACCAGGAGAAGATAAGACTGAGGATTTACTACTTAATTTATGCAATGCCCTTGGACCCAGCTTCTGAAAGAGGACCTGACATATAGTAGGTGCTCAATAAAATAGGCTCTTTATTGCTGAGAGCTATTTGGGTTAACTATCAGAATTTGGGCCATGTGGGACTTTTTACCAACTGGAAAATGTGTGCTATACAGTGACTTCTTGAACATGTGGTATTTATATACTGACTAGACCTTCCAAGGCCATATAAGTATATTATTGTAGATCTGGTAAATAACATGTTTCCTTGAAATATGAACTACTAAAAGTCTTCACTATATTTTTCTAATTTTAAAAGTATACACATTTGTTGTAAATGAATTCAAGAATTTCAGAAATCAAATAACAGTATAAAAAGGTAAAACTTCTTATCATTAGAAAAACTATGCAATGTTAAAAGGTAAATTTATTTACAATGATAATAGATATTACTAGATTACTTTCCCCCAAAAAGCTATACAATTTATAATCTTATCAAGACTGTATGAGCTTCTTTGCTTCGCCATAATATCTCCAAGCTTATATTACTAATCTTCATTATTTTTTAGGCACAAAGTGACATTGATTCAATTTATAATTTAGAATAATTACTGAAATTGGGAATATTTTCTTATTTTTATTAGCCATTTGTATCTTATCATTTATAAACTACTTATTCATGTTGCCTGTTTTCCTTACTGAGTCATAAGAGTTCTTTTCATATAAGGTATAGACAAGTGAACATTAATAGAGCAAGATTATGGCAATAAAATCAAGAATTCTTGAGAAAAGTTTTTGAAAGATGGAGTTCTCTTACCTTCAATGCTAAAAATTTGTTCTCCCAGTGTTCCAGCCTTTTCTAATAGAGCTGCTTCATCAGACACATTGAAAAAATATCTTTCTGTTGGAATACTGGCAATTGCTTTAATTTCTTTTATTAAATTCTTAGTATCAAGGGCATTTCTGTTTAAGTACCCAAGAACCTTGAAAACAGAGGAATAGGGGGGGAAAAGTCATTCTACTGTACTCTAATATCCCTACTAGCACTTTCTAGTATTGTATTTCTGAACACAATAGAGCCCTTGGAAAAGTAAATCCACACCCCCTTAGTCAACAGGATTGAAAATCAGCAAGAAATAGAGAAATAGAAAATCAGCAAGAAATATATCTTTTCTATAAAGCTGTGAGCAGCAAATGAGAAAGTGCAGTCTTGGGAAGTGATGCTATAAAGCAGCACTTACCCATCAACTGAAAGACAACTAAAAAGAAAATCTACTTACTGCTATGCCAAACCTCAGTATATTGTCATTGTTGCATTGATCAATCACCGCTTTCAACATTGAACCATCATGTGATTCACCATCAGTTACAACCACCATTACTTTGGTGGCACCTGGTCGTCCTCCAGCAGCTGCTGCATAAGCAAAATCTCTGTGGCAGATAAGATTAAAGACTCAATATCAAAAGATGAAGCTAGTATTTGGACCTCTGGCTAGAAATATAAATGTGAAACTAACTTCTTTGAACATGACCTACTTTGACTTAAAATTTCTGTCAGGTCTGGTGACATATTTACCTACATTCTATTTGCAGCTTATAGGGAAATATATAAATCTCACGTGGCATTAACAATAATTTCCATAGTTTCCATAGTATGTGTGTTTATGTATTTACATCAAGAGTCCTTAGAATTATTTTCTGATAAGAAAATTAAATTCATTAATATTAATCAACAGAGCAAAGATATTCAGTCCTATCACCAGTTTTACTCACTGGATCTGCATTTACTTTCTCAATATGAAATTGTTTTTTAAAAAGTAAGAAATATACTTGGTAAAAGAATTTCAAAGCATTGGGAAAGGTAGAAAATAAAAGGGCAGCCCAGGTGGCTTAGTGGTTTAGCGCTGCCTTCGGCCCAGGGAGTGAATCTGGAGACCCAGGATCGAGTCCCATGTCAGGCTCCCTGCGTGGAGCCTGCTTCTCCCTCTGCCTGTGTCTCTGCCTCTCTCTCTCTCTCTGTCTCATGAATAAATAAATTAAATCTTAAAAAAAAAAGAAAATAAAAATGTGACATCAAGCCACTGTTCCAAAGGTAACCACCTTTTTTTTTCCCCCAAAGGTAACCACCTTTATCACTTTGTTTCCTTATAGAAATCATTTAATTAGATGTATGTGCATAGTCTACTCTTCAACTATTCATGAAAATGGGGGCATGGACTATACAGTTATTTTTCATTTTGATGGAAATCTTTCCATATTGCACATATAAATCTCTCCCTTTTTTTTTTAAGACTTTATTTATTTGAGAGAAAGAGTGAGAAAGAACACACAAGTAGAGGAGAAGGGAAGAGGAAAAGGAGAGGGAGAAGTAGATTCCCCACTGAGCAGGGAGCCAGGTCTGGGGCTTGATCCCAGGACCCTGAGATCATGACCCGAGCCGAAGGTAGATGCTTAACTGACTAAGCCACCTAGGTGCCCCCAAAGCTCTCCTTTTTTAATGGCTGCATAATATTTCATTATTTGGGGGTAACCATAGTTTAACCAATTCTCCATGATTGTGCATTTAGGTCATTTTGAATTTTATAAGTAATGCCATAAAAAATGTCCTTATGTATAGACTTTGGCATACTTTTCCAAATGTATCAGTAGGATCAAATCTTAGTAGTGAGATTACTGGAACAAAGGATTTATACATTTCAAACTTTGAAAGATATTGCCAAATTGAACTCTAAAATTTTCTACCAGGGCAGCCCTGGTGGCGCAGTGGTTTAGTGCTGCCTGCAGCCTGGAGTGTGATCCTGGAGACCCGAGATCGAGTCTCGCATCGGGCTCCTTGCATGGAACCTGCTTCTCCCTCTGCCTGTGTCTCTGCCCCTCTCTGTCTCTATAAATAAATAAAATCTTTAAAAAACATTTAAATAAAATAAAATTTTCTACCAATTTATATTACCATAATGTAAAAAAATGCAAGTTTCTCCATATCCTTTCCTTAACAATGAAGATTATTAAACTTTAAATTAGGGACACTCTGATAAGTGAGAATATATAACTGTTTTTTTTTTTAAATTTATTTATGATAGTCACAGAGAGAGAGGCAGAGACACAGGCAGAGGGAGAAGCAGGCTCCATGCACTGGGAGCCCGATGTGGGATTCGATCCCGGATCTCCAGGATCGCGCCCTGGGCCAAAGGCAGGCGCCAAACCGCTGCGCCACCCAGGGATCCCCTATAACTGTTTTAATATGCATTTTTTTCATTATGAAGAGATAAGAAGCATTTTATGTTTATTAACCATTTGTATTTTTTTCTCTCTGAACTCTTGATTTTTCTTTGCCTTTGCCCATTTTTCTTTGTTTTGTTCATTATTTTCTAATTTTTCTATTTAGCAAGATATCTTTGTTAATCAAGAAAATGATCTTTTGTCATATATATCATAAATGTTTTTCTCAGTTCATTAATCTTTTAAATTTTAGTGGTATTACTTCTATTACTCCTGTGTAGAAATTGAATATATATATATTTTAAAGAGATTTTATTTATTTATTCATGAGAGACACACACACAAAGAGAGAGAGAGACAGATACACAGGCAGAGGGAGAAGCAGGCTCCCCACAAGGAGCCTGATGTGGGACTCGATCCTGGGACCCCAGGATCATGCCCTGAGCCAAAGGCAGATGCTCAACCACTGATCCACCCAGGCATCCCGAAACTGTATATTTTGACATCAACTTCATTAGCTTTTTATGAGTGTCTTTATATTTGACATGGTATTTTAAAAGAACTTCTTATTTCTAAGACTTGTTTCTTTAATCACACAAGTTTCTCATAGTCCTTTAATAATTCCATTTTCTTAGATTTAATTTTTTGGTGTAGCTGAAATTTATTTTGATTCAAGGAGTGATTCAGGGATTCAGCTTTATTTTGTTTCTAGATGGGTTTCCAATTGTCTAATAATTCTTTCCCTGTCTACTGGATTTTCTTCTTGGACATTCTTTCTGGGAAATGCCACCCACTCCTTTGGACTACCTATCACCTATATGATGACACCTTAAAGTCTACATCTATTTCCACTCATTCTCCTATTTCAAATTTATGTATTCAATTTCTGCTGAATATTTTCATCTGAATGTGTAAGGGACGCTTTAATAGCAACATGTTTAAACTGAGAATATCATTTTATTCCCTATAACTTTCCTGTATTCTACATAGCAGAATGTAGAAGTATAGAAAAACATTTCATATTTGTCACCAGAAAAATTTGAATACAGTACTCACATGAAATATTTGCTGAGTGAATTATACTCTTTATGACATATTTAGAATTCATCGTGTGTGATTATAAGATTTCTGAGGGTAGAAACTGCCTCATTTGTTCTGATTACCTTCAGGTCTTGGAATATTATATCATAACCACAAGCACTCCATGAAATAGGATAAATGGAAAATGGCAAGATTTACTAAAAGAGTGTCAGAATTCTATTTGATGTTATAAAGAAACAGATCCCTCCCCCCCCCCCCCAAAAAAAAAAAGATAAAGAAAGGGAATTAACTTCTGGAAAGTGTAAGAGGATAGGTGATTCTCTGAACAATGGAAGGACTTCTACCAGCTTGGGAACTAGTGGTAAGAGTGAGATGATGGCACAGGAGAGAAAAACAAAGTTCTGAAAAGGCAAAGAAAGTCACATCTTAACAGACAGTGGCCATTCTTTTTGAGAGGAGAGCTTACCCCTTGGCTCCTTTCAGGGAAAAATAGCGCATCTATACTTCCTGCTGAAAATACAGTCCCTCTGCAGTTTGTAGTTCTTTCTAGGCCATTTTCTATGTCAACCTACTCCTCCTCTGAGTCTAGCTTACCAGACCATAAGGGGCACTTTGCCAAATGGCAACTGACCAGCTTCCTGTGAGATAGCATATCCCAAAAGGACATCTCAATAGGGACAACAGAGATTAACCAAACCATTCATATCTTCTCTTATAGGATACTCACTTCTGAGACATACAGAGAAAGTCACCAGTTGATAGAAACAGCAACTAGAATATACACCCAGAAAAAAGGAGGTAAGAATACAATAGGAAATGCAGAAATAGAAAAGACAGGATGTGGTGACTGACCAGATGTGTACTATTAAGGAAGAGTAGAATGAATAAGTAAGCAAATGCTTACTTTGAATGACTGAGAGGGTGGGGGGAAGGTGGTGGCATGAATCAAAATGGAAAAGTCATGAGCATGGGTAAGGAAAAGAATGAGGCTGGTTTCGGATGTGTTGAATTTGATAAGTGAGTCAACACTCCAAATTTAAGATATCCAGTGTCAGCTGGATATCTGTGTGAATTTTCAGAAAGAGCTGAGAGCAGACCACATAGCAATGCAGTGACCTACGCAGGGCTAATGCAGATGTTATGAGAGTGGAGACAAGGCCTAAGAGAAAAGGGAGATTAAAAAAAAAGAGGACTTTTAGTGAAGAAAAAATAGGAAAAGGAGACACTAAAGAGCTAAAACTGTTGACTAACTGTTGACAGCGATTCTAAAAGTTTCTGATATCATGGCAACTGGGGCTGGAATAGCAGTGTGTGCTCATCAGCAGCAAATGGTAAGGGAAGCTAGAGGATGAGGTTTGAGGCAGGACCACTGGGTTACTGGCTGATGAAGAGAGCCATGTTTACCTGGTGGCAAGCCATATGTTTCAAGGAAGTGGAGGAAGGGAGTAAAGACAATTTTCAAGGATATGGTAGTGGAAGGAAGAAATGTACAACACAATGACAAAAGCGGGAAGTAAGTTTAAGGGAAGGTGAAGTTATTGTTCTCATTTATTATTTAACAATAGGAGAATCTAAAAAAAATAACAATAGGAGAATATTTAGCATTTTTTAAAGGTATATGATTAAAACAGAGTGAAGATAAAAGCAGGAGTGCTGAGAAAATAGAGAAACTAGGCTAAAAATTAAGAGTGTTATATAGTTGTAACATTCATATTGCTCTGGATGTAATAAACATAATGAACCCATTCCATTCAATTCAGACTCCTAGGTCATTAACATTTAAGATTCTATGACCTTTCTTAATATGCATGATGTGCTCCATTAGCTCAAGTCATCTGTGCCCTTGATAAATATTAACAAATAATTGCAGATTGCTCCATTTCCTACTTAAGCTAAGGTCTTTTAACATTGTTTCATCTACTTCATATAAATCTTTTTAAAAAATCCTGGAATATCTTATAAAAGTTCTAGAAATCAAAGATTTTAAAATTTTATTTCCTATTGCTTTCTCAAAGTATTCAAGTGACAGAAGGTTTGAACTTTCCTTCTTCATTACTGACTTAAGAGTGGGTACCAAGTATGTCATTTTTGTCTTTTTTTCCTTCTTTCTTACTTACAAGCACTTCTATTTTATCAAAATATTGGGTTATTGTCATCATAACTTACTTTGCATATTGAATTGCTTTGAATGTATTTGTGAGGTCTCCGCCATATTGGTATGTCTGGGATGTTGCTTCAATCATTTCAGCTTTGGTTTTGAAAGTGTTCAGGTTAAATACAACTCTTGGTTTGTTGGCATACTGAATTAACCCCACCTTCAAAAGAGCAGAAGTTCGTTACAGATTTGTCATTGTTATAAATAATTTCTAAATAACCAATATAATAAAATCAAAAGTGCATTTGGATCTGGGCTGATAGTATAAGGGAATAATTTCTAATTTTGTTCTTAAGAATAGTTATTTTTCTTCCAATGGAATAATGACTTCTTTGTTAGAGGCTGTCACTATTTAGCAGTAGTACTTGTTGATAAGCAAAATGATGTCCTCTCAGGTATGAATTGGTTCTCAAGAGTAATAGTTATAGATTTTCAACTATAATAGTTCTAGATTATCTAGTAATAGATTTTAAAGCACTGTCATAATATTTTAATATGGATAAATATTAGAATAAAGTTCATAACAATAAGATTAATATGATATAAATTTTCTAATTAACAATGGATATAAGCATGCAAACAATTAATTATAAGCAGTCACAGATGGAAGATAATAGCTCATTAATTGAGAATAAATGCATATTAAACAAAGAATTAGACTTGAATAAAAAAAAAACAGTAAGCTAATCAACACAGTCAATTTGGACGTATTTATTGTTCTGGATTTCCTCTAATCACAGATTTCAGTATGCTTGGAAGAAAGCTGCTATAAGAGCATGTGGGCAGGAAGTTTCTGGCCTTTGGAGAAAATGCCACTAGAGAGAGTCTTATCTGAAAGGTCTGAAGACAGAACAACTTCTGAACAAGATGCTGGAGTATATATCCTGATCCTTTAGATCAAGAAAGCCAAACATTTCTATTAGCACCCTTGTTCTCAGTACTGAAATCACCTCTATGCCTACGTGTTGGGGGGCTTTCAGAACAGGAAGTAGCAATAGGAGATCAGTGATAAAAAGGTCTCTAAAACAAAGGTCAGTATATAAGGAAGATGTGAGGGGCAAGGATTTCTGAGTTCAATAAGCTACTTTTGCTAGGAAGCAATCAAATAGGCACTGGGAAGATGTGAAAAATATGATATTGCTGGGTCCCTCTCTTTAGGATAGGATGGAAGATTTGAGAAAGAGGAAAGGATCAAAAATAACTCTACAGATTTAAAGTCTAATATGAGAGGAAGATGTTGGTAACTCCGATGACAGCCCCAGAAATTCTGTGTGAGAAAGGGGAATGACAAACAGAAGACTTAAAGAAATGTATTATAGTATTATATTAGGACTTGCAGAAAGTTCAAATTTAGGTTGTAAGAAAAAAGAGGCTGTGTAAAGCACCTCTAGAGATGAACAGGATGCATTGGGGAAGGGAGATAAGGAGAGGAAGGCCATAAATTCCATTCAAGAAACTATTAAATATAGCAGATCTCATTTTGGGGATAATCCACTTAGAGACAGATAAAATAAGCAGATACTTATGAAAACTTCTCTTATGATGGGCCTTAACATTCTGCTATACAGAGATCAGTGCTATACTTAATCTTTTTTTTTAAATATTGTATTTATTTGCGAGAGAGAGAGATAGAGAGCATAAACTGGAGGAGGAGCAGAAGGAGAGGGACAAGGAGACTCCCCGCTAGGCATGGAGCCTGACATGGGACTTGACTTGAGTTTGATCCCAGGACCCTGAGATCATGACTGAGCTAAAGTCAGACACTTAATCAAAAGAGCCACCCAGGTGCCCCATACCTAGTCTTATTCATAGAATTTTCTGGTAAAATCCTACACTGAAAACTCCAAAGTTTCAGTGGACATTGGTGTCTTTTTGTTCTTGAAAAACAATGTCAATGGGGAAAAGATATATTTCGTAAAATTGTACAGGAAAGCAGAAAATCAAATTTCAGAGTATTTAGGGGAAATGTTACAACAATTGTTACTAGATGTTGGATGCTAAGGCATCGGATGATAGGAACAACCCAGGAACATAGACTGGTAACTATGAACTGGTCCTTGTTGATATTGGTTCAATGTGCTTCTACAACTAGAATGACCCATAAAATGGCAAATCCAGTAAGAAAGAAAGAAAAAAGACCCGAAATTTAACAACAAATGCTATTCAGTTTTATGAAAGTGGGAAGGTTCTGTTCCTGAGTTTTGAATGTATCTCAAGAAGATAAAAGAGCAAATTAAAGACTCATTAAAACACAGACAGTTAAACAAAATTATTGAAAAGACTTGGCCTGTGTAAAAAAGGAAGAATAAACTATGATAAAACACTAAAAATAATAAAAGACAGGATTATGCTGTCTATGGACTTCTTTATTAAAAAAATCCCAGAATTCAAGGACAATTGTTTTACTAGCAAACAGCAAACAAAATAAATTATTAGTCCATGTGGCTGTCAAGAAAAAATACATACTGGATTTTAAAATATATTAATAAATTCATGAGTTATAGGAGAGAAAAATAAGCAACTAAAGAGGATTAAAATGCTATATCCCAGGGGCACCTGGGTGACTCAGTCAGTTAAGTGTCCAACTCTTGATTTAAGCTCAGATCATGATCTCAGAGTTGTGCGATTGAGCCCTATGTCAGGTTCTGTGCTGGATGTGGAGCCTGCTTGAGATTCTCTCTCTCTCTCCCACTGCCCCTCTCCTCAGCCCCACTCTTTCTTTCTGTCTTTCTCTCTCTCTCACATGCACAAAAAATTCTATATCCCATATCTGATGCTTGTGTCAGAAATAGAAATCTCACAGCTCAAAAACCAGAATTGGGCAAAGTCATAGAACAACTCAATGTAATACAAGTTTCAATTAACTGTTAGGATTACCATTAAATGCATTTAATGTGGGGATCTGACAAATGTAAAACTTACGACCTCATATCTAATAATATTTTCTCAGAAAGAAAGCTGTGGGTTAGTGTAGGTATTATCCAAATCCATACCTGTGTTTTTTTGGGGCCTATATCCAGGCCTTGGACAAATTTTTCCAAAAAATTCTTTACTGCTTCCCAGGGATAGATACTGTTTGATTCATCACATACAACCACAACATCTATGAGGGAAGGGCAAGCTACACAGGAAAAGATGAAAAAAATAGGTTTCCATAGGTAAGTCAATCTTCACACAAATGGCACAAAGTAAAATGGACTTGAGGAGTTGAGGGGCGGGGGTGCTTGACAAATCCCGCCTTCCCCCTTCATGTGAGGCATTGCTCAGACCTGTGCATATTCATCACTTACTCTGGACTGCAGGTGCAAAGCTGGTCAAGATCTGAAAATCGGGACTGACATCAGAACAAACACCGGTGGCGTAGTATTGGCTTCCACACTGCTGTGCCCACAGGGGACCACATGTCTTCAAAGAAATGAGAGCAGTGACAAAACATATGGAAAATTTTAGTCCTCTACTGCTCCATTTGTGAAAGTCAGACATCATCTCCATAATGTTACAGGATCCTAGGAATTGTCAGCGGTTGAAACTAACAGACCAATAAAGCCTCTGAGAGGAAGTGTCTCAGAAAGACAGAGGAGTGAGGAGTATGGGAGGAATAAGGGGCGGGAGGCAGGAGAAAGAAGGGTGCAGGGAGGAGCCCTCTGGTCACCCACCAAGCTAGAGAAAGAGGGTTTGTGCCTTCATCTTTGGTCTCTCAGGGCCTGGGCCTCAGGGGCTGTCTCTGCAATGGAGGATAATCATACCTGCTATCTTTTAAAGTTGTTGTAAAGACTAAATGAGTCTACAGATATGAAACATTTAGGACAATGCAAGGTAAATAGCAAATGGTAGGTACATAATTACAAGACAGCATCATCGCTGTGGTTATTCTTGAACAGAGATTATACTCTTCACCTATACTATTATGCTCTCTCTAGGCTACCAGTCACACTCTCCAGCAGAAACCAGAAGCCCACAAGCCCCAGGGTCAGGCGGGACCCTGGCCATGTTCTGGGCTGGTACAGACACCGTGATGAATGAGGCATTCGGGCCTCACATGCAGGTGCCAGCCCTGACAGTTCGTTCACATTTTCAGGGAGAGCCTGAGAGGACAAATGCTTTGTGAAAAGCCAGTTTAAAAAAAAAAAAAACAAAACACACTCACTGGGCTAAACAAACACAATGAGGCTCATGAACTGCCAGTTTTAACTTTGTTATAAAGTATTTATTTGAGGACTTCTGATCTTCCCTACTTGTATTTCCTAAAATGTTCAGTCATTCCAGGCTGGCACTTGTCTCCCTGCCCACATCAGACACACTACAATTCTTAATATTCCCATTAGCCCCACCTCAAATCTCTCCTTTTCAGCAGCCCTGAATGCCAAGAACTCCTGCTTAAGTTGTGATTAAATTGCACAGGAAATGTTACATTAAATAATATTAAAATTGCCAGATGTAAAAGGACACTAGATCTTAAAAGGCGTCTACAAAGTTTAAGATTTTGTAAAGCTGTGGATTAATTATTAAAACTTAACACAAAAGTGTGAACTTGCAAAAAGCAATTGGAAGAATAAAAGGGAACTTGTTTGACCCAGTTTAATTGTTGATTGCTCAAAGGAAAAGCAGCTGTGTTCATATTTCATCTCAATGAATAAGCAATAATTCTTCCCCTATAAAACTGGTTCATTTTGCCAATTAGGGGAAAATCACAATTGATGCCTTTGGTTAGTTTACCAAATAACGGATACCAATGATTGATTCTTATATCCCCATCCCCAAATTGTTTTTTAAATCACCTTGAAAAACAGTAACTCATGAAGTATTCAAGACTTTTTTTTAAAGCAATGGAAAACAGCATTTAGAAGTTGAAATTAGAATGCCAATTGTTAATGCCAGAACTACATTCCTGCTTTAAGCCCAGAACTTAATAAGTTTTTTTAAAAAATGTGATGATTGTCAGTCTTTTCCACATAATTCTTAAGAATATCTTAAGATTTTGACCTTTTAGGTATGTAAAGGAAGCTTTGGCTTTTTTTCTTTCTCTCTCCCTCCCTCCCCTTTTCCTTCTTCTCTGCTTGCTACATTGGTTATTAAGTTAATCTCTTGGATTCTCTAGCAATTTTTAATTTACTTTATCTGGAGTTACACAATAAAAATTTTGAAGTACATTCTATAATCCCTATATCTCAATGTTCCTCTTCCTGAATTTATTCAACCTTAAAAACAAACAAGCAAACAAAAAAAAAGACTTTAGAATATCATAAACCATGAAGATTCACTGCAATATTCATTTATGCTTTGAATAACACATATTATAAGCAATACCAGATGTCTGAATACCAATGTCTGAATACTAATATCTACTAGTAAAAATAGAATAACATTGTGCAAAATTGATATTTTTAGAATAATTCAGTTATACAATAGGCTTTTAAGTCAATATGTCAATGGTATAGGCATAACTAATGTAGAGTTAAATTAAATGTTCTATGTTTATTTTAACAGAGCAACATAACTAGGATTATCTATGAGCTGGTGGAAATGTCAGTAAGATTGGGTTTTTATTTGCCTTAAAAATTTTTTTTTGGTACATGATGGTTTTCATTTCTTTATATAGTCAAATCTTTTCAACAATTTCCTGTATTATTTCTTCTGTTAGTTCTAAGCTCGGAAATTCTTCCATCAGAAAATTTCCATTTTCTTCCAGTTTTTTATATTAACTCTTTAATTCACTTGAAAGTATATTTGGATATATAAGTTATTAACCAATTAATTGTCCCCAGAGCACTTGTTAAAGAAGGTATTCTATCTCACTGACTTGTGATGTCTTTTCACAGCATTTTAGAGACTGAGAGTAAATACTCACCTGAAATAAGATGAGAGCCAAGTCATGAGTTAAATGATATCAGGGTCATCAATAGTTATACCAAAGGATTAAAGACAGGAATACCCCTCAGCTTTGAAATCCACTCTTGGAATTAGCAGTAACTATCTTGAATATTCCAACGAGGAGAAACAAGGCCTGGAATTCTGCTATTATCAACAAATGTTAAGCACACTTTCCAAAGGCAAAGAATTGGTGTTCTTGTGTTACTTTTTTCTAGGAGGTTCTATGGCAATGGTTTTGCTGAATATCGTAAGAATTCTATACATCGACAGTATTTCAAGTTGGATATCCATTTTGCATCATTTATAAAACTCTAATATTTAAATGTCAAGATTTGATTTGATAGGTGGGGTGGTAAGAAGACACTAACTTGATACTTTCTTGAACTGGATGAGAATTTGAAAGGTAAACACTCACAAGAAATCCTCCGGTTCCCATGTTCCTTGTGAGTGTCAAGCCAAGGCTCATGTTGGTTTTCATTTCGGTAACATTGGGAATGCTTGTGGCAGCTTTCAAAGGGAAAAAGATTTTAAAAAGTGAATCATTTATTTAAACTTGTTAAATTCCCCCCTCCCCCACACTAATGTTTATGTGTAGCATTGAATTTAGTGTCATATATCCAGAAGCTCACATTATATAATTAGATGTGAAAAACTGAGGGGCCTTCAGTGATCCAGCAGTTTGTACATTTAAATGTGTGAGGTTACAGAATGTAAGGGATCAGAGAGTGGTGTCTGGAAATGGCATGGCTTATAGGCATTTAAATTTAATTTTTTAAAAAACTGTGCTGCCCAAAGAAACATGTCTGAGGATACTATTTGGTCTCTAATTTGTCAACCCACTCTTTCCAAGGTCATGACTACTCCATCTAATGCTTTATTCTGGATCAGAAAAAAATATATCCTTAAAGTGTTACCCCAAAATGCCATACAGTAGAATCTGTCCCAAAGCATTAGTGAGTGTGTATTTTAAATGGAAATCCTGAGACTAGCTGTGTAAAATAATAAGTACTTCCCCAACCTCCTCTCTTCCACTGAACTAGGGTGTCATCCACTGTATCCATTCTTGAGCTATGGAACACTGCAATTCTCTTCAATAGTGTTATTTATTCAACTCTCTGCCAAGCCAACATTGCCACTTTTAATGGCAATGTTTTGGGGTTTTTTAAATAACTTTTTTATTTCTCTTGATCCAGGGTGATTGTTTTATTACCTTTATCTAAAGGTCATTCTTGGAACTCTTCCTTGTTCTCTTTCCTTTGTGTCTTCAAGAAGGGAGTAATTTTTCTAAGACTACTTTTCTCATGGACCAGTGATGTTAATTCCAACCAGTTAATTCTATTCTTAACTAATAGTTACTCCCTTTCATCACCTCCTCCTACTCTCCCTACAAATAAAATCATCTTCTTTTTATGAGGAAAATCTTCACTCAACCCTGCTACTCTATAGAACTACTTTCCCAACTCTCCTGCACTCTTCAACTTCTGGAAACAAAGGCCTACCTTTACTCATAGAACTTATTTATAGCCTCACATGCTCCTGAATTCTTTGTGACCTATTTTCTCCCCTCAACACTACTAGATTCATACTCTAGGCAAGATACTTGCAAAGTATAATCTGCTGGAGTGCAGAAAGAAAATGATGGAGCTGCTCTGTGCATGTTTTTATATAATTAAAAATAAATAAATAATTAATTAGTTTCAGGATTAGAATTTAGTGGTTTATCACTTATATATAATACCAGTGCTTATTCTTTTAAATTTATTTTTATTTAGGAATATGTCAGCATATGCATATAATTTTTTAAAAATAAAAAATATATACATTGACATGAGTATTCAAAAGTTAGAGGTGATATGATTCATTGGGGTGATAAAATGTTCAAACTACATAATAAAACCTTTGAGAATTCACCCTTAATGTCTACATTTTTATTATTTTTAGAAATGTTATATAGATGTATATATGTTTATCATATATCTTACTTATGTTTTATATAGATGAGTGTTCAAAATGTTTGGAGAGCACTGATCTAGTTCCCCCATTATCTCCTTATATAAGCTTATCATCTGTACTCAGTCTTCATACTCTTCAACCTCTGCAGCATTTGATAGCACTGATACTCCTTCCACTTCATGTTTATTAAGCTCTTATTATATGCCAGAAATGATGCTAGAAATTACGTATACAGAGGCATATAAGACACATGCCCTTACTTCTAAGTCTTAATCACTGTTTTTGAATCTCTACTTTCCCTTGATTTCTTAACACCATATTTTCCTAATCCATACTTTAGTTTGTCAGAACTCTAGAACTCCTCAGTGCGGTTTTATTTTTTTCATGATGATGATGATTCAGTTGAATAATTTTTTAGATGCATTGGGAAATACTGCATGGAAATATGACCTATTTAGCTTTTCAGTCTTGCACCTTTGATAATTTTTTGCATTAATAGAAAGCATCTGAGATACGGATAAGTAAAACAGCAATTCCACACAATTACAAAATATTCCAAATAGTGACAGTTTTTTATTAGAATGCAATCAATTACACAAGACTAGAAGCAGTGTTTCTCAGCATCTCTAAATGCAACACTAGTATTGACAGGTCTATACCGAATGGTTTGTTTGGAGGAGGGAGAGAGGTATGGATGGGCTTAGATTTCTGTAAATAATCAGCAAAATAATCCTAAACATTGATGGAAACTGGTCCACAGTCTAGGAGTAGATGGTCCAAGAGGCAGTACATTCCCCATGCATTAGGTCTTTCAGTTGTGTTGGAAATTTGTATACAATTCGATCCCACATGACTAAAGATATAAAGGCCCAAAAAGCTATCGATATTTCTTTAAGACACACTATGGTTGATTTTGTTGTTATTTTTAGTTATATTTATAACAAAAGAGATCTTGTTATTTGTAAAAAATCATATTGCTAATTACCACTTACTTTCCAAATTCAGTTTTTCACATGTAGCAGCGGACAAATCAACAGGACATTTATACACATCTCCCATTCGGTTTTCAGGAAAGCCACTCCAAGGTGAACCAACCAGTAACCTAGAAACAGGAATTTTTTTATTAGACATAAATGTTAGCTATAGTTTCTTAAAGGTTAAACTGACCACAAAACAATGAAAAGACTCCCCACATTTAATTTCAATTTTTAATAAGAAAATAGATCATATTTGTTCAACTATAATTTGTCCTTTTACCTTTTCTCTTAGCTGATCGAGATTCTTGATGAATATCTGCAATACATTATAGAAATAGAATGCAGGCCATAAATGTGATCTGCATATGTAATTTTAAATTTTCTAGTAGTCACATGTCACATTAATACAATAAAAAGCAAAAGTGAAATTAACTTAAATAATATATTTTATCTAACTTGCTATATCCAAACTAGTATGCAATCGTTATAAATAAAAATTATTAATGAGCTATTTGACATTCTTTTTTCCATACTAAGTCTTTGAAATTCAGTGTGCATTTCGTACCTAGAGGACATTAACGTTTCAAGGGCTCAGTAGCCACACATGGCTAGTGGCTGCCATCATAGTCAGCACAACTTTAAAGAATGAAACAATATTAAAATCAAAAGCAAAATAACATTTATTGAGAACTTTTTTCATCCTAAGTGTTTTCATATGTTAACTTACTTAGGTTAATTTCATATGTTAATTTACTTTCATATATTAATTTACTTTCAGACGTTAATTTACAAATTTCATATGTTAATTTACTTAGATGAGTTATCTAAGTGGTTTTACTGTTTATTGTCTATATAAGAGGGTTCTTAGCAAAAATAGAGCAAATATACTGTAGAGCTCTCCTTACGTGTAACATGTTTGTAGCCAGAACACAGGATGCAGAGGTTGGAGATTGGTGCTCACCTCCCCCTTTTTCATTGCCTACAGAACTTCTCCAACTAGACACTAAGGGTTTCCCGGTGGAAACATTCATCTAACATCTCTGGTCACAGAAGAATTGACAGGAAGAGCCCATATAACAGTCTGATCTTTAGAATCTTTAGTAGGCTAATTGCTCAGCAGCATCCAGTTACTAAGGACACATATTTGATTCAATATTTTTTTCCTTGTCAAAGTTGGAAGATTAGATTAAACTTAAATTCTTTCATAAGCCCTCTGTATGAATAGTTTGTCATGATTGATTAAACAACATGTGCCTCACATGAAATGCCACAGTGGATACAAAAAAAAAAAAAAAACTAAGGTGCATGCCTATCTACTAAACCTAGTAAAACTGTTTAAAATATATAACAACTAAAACAATAACAATACAAATGAACAGAAAGATACGAATATGTTCACCTCTGGAACCAACATTAAAATGATCAGAGGATGCAAAAATGGATGAAGGTGGCAGTCATCATTATCAGCAGAGGAAGAGTATGAATAATCACGGAAAGAGGAAAATACAGAGTATTTTGAAAGACAGTTAATGATTCACACAGTTAGTGAGAGTGAAGTATAACTGATCCTAAAGCCCAGGTGCTTAACCCTCAGGTTATTCTCCTTCTTCTTAGATGCAAGAGGGCCTGGCATAGGGCCCAGATTGGGAAAACCATCTGGACAAATGGGCTGGGTTCCAGAATAATCAAGTACTGGAAACTGATGGTTAGGCCACACCTACCGTGATGAGAGTGTGGCTGTGTGGTATATAAGGAGGCTATGGGCTGGAAGGACACCAGCCAAGGTCATCTTGTAAGAGCACATCCATTCTGTGGGCCCAGGCTGTACTATTCATAATTTAGGTAAGATCAGATTATATTCAAATAGTACTAAATGTGGTAATTTGGGGGACCTCTATTGTACATGTTTTCCTCATTATCCTCATCATCCATCCTCAAGGAACACATTGAAGGATAAAAGTTTAAGTGTTTCTCATCTAATTTAACCATCTTACTCTTTAGAGCCTTCAGCAGTAAAGCATCCACAGCTACCTATTTCTTAATGAGAAAGCTCAAGGCTACTTGCTGTTTCTTATTGTCTCAGTGTTCCCTGGCTGCTCCCCCCACCCCTGCCTTGCTTCATTCAACCTCACCAAATCATTCAGGATTTTATAATATCACATTCAGGAAGGGGTATGACATCTCCACTACTGCTGTGAGACCTGTGGCCTCCTACGTTAATCAAATGTAAAGAAGAGAGAAAAAGAAGCATCTGCACAATTGTGTGCCTTTCAATAAAAAGGATGTGAGAGTATTTGTAATTCTCTCAAAGAATACATATGAATCTCTGGCAGCATTATGCCATAATTAAACTCATAACACAGTAAACAATATTAAACAGTAAACAATAACACAGTAAACAATAGATAACACTGGAAAACCAGATCATTTTGGTGACTGGTTAAGAACAAGGGTGTCCTCCTCATCACATATGACTCATTCTTTAAACATGATGAACAACATTAGTAAGTAGCCTACAGGTCATGCCAGTGACTACAGAGAATGTTTCAAAGACCATTGCTAATTCCTTTATTGGCAACATTTCCAGTAGACTCTCCTCACTTCTACCCATAGGACCAGTGAAATTGTGGTTCCTGACAATTCATCCTTATAAGGAAAGGCTATGACATCACCAGTGCCTACTCCAAGGGAACTGTGACATTCTTACATTAATCAGAGAGGAAAATGAGGGAGGCTGGTATATTTATTCACAAAATCTTATGTAATCAGCTGTAACAGGAAGAAACATGCCAAGAGAGAATGTTACAAAGGTGGAGGTTAGTGAGTAAACCCTGCTAAGTATGGTAAAGCTTCTTTGAAGTAATGGATTTAACTTAATCACAACCAGACAAAAGAGTTGCATGAACAATCGTGTGTGCTGATTCTCAAAACAAAATAAAATCCCAAGATATAAACTCTCTTTCATACAGTGAAACTGGGAATTCTTCCAAGATGACTTAAAATAACACTTACTGTTCAATTATCTTGTGGGGGAAATAGTGATTATGTAGAGTTCCAAAACATAGCCAATTTGCCCACCTCCAGTGGAATTCAAAATACTTTGTTTAGTTAGTAAACAGTATTTATGGTGGTGTAGGTAGTTTTAAACCCACAATCCAGGGGCTGTTATAAATATCTTCCTTTGGTCTGTGAGTCTATAAACTCTCCCAAGTGTTCCTTTAATGCTAGCAATTTTTCTAGAGATGACTGACAGAGGTGTACTTAAAATAGTAGGGCAAAACATGTTTTCTTTGATTCAACAAACGCTTATTGAGATCCCGTGGGGCTGAAATTTTGCACAACTCCAGGGATACCATTTCCATATAAATAGTGTGCTCTGGTCTTGTTAAGTATGCAACCTGTGAGGCTGTACATGGTGTCCGGACCTACTATGCACCAGACTTGATTCTAGGCACTGGGGATACGTCAGTGAATAAGTCAGTCAAAAATTTCTGTTCTCCTGGAGCTTACATCCTAGTGGGAAAAGATAGAAAATAAAACTTAATAAATAAATAAAACATATCCTGATGGTGATCAGTGATTTTTGGGAAAAATGAGCAGGATAGTTGGGAGTGTGGTGTAGAGGGTGTTGTAATCTTTATTAGAACGGTCAGGGAGGGCTTCCCTGAGAAGGTGTCATTTAAGCAAAGAATTGAAGGAGGTGAAGGAGTAAACTATAAGACTCTGGTGGAAGATTACTAGGCCGTGGGAACAGCAAGTGCAAAAGCCCTGTGGTTGAACCTCAGTGTATGAGGAAGAATGTGGGAAGAAATGTGGTCAGATCGGTAATGGGGCCAGATCGCATAAGATTGGTATAAAATTCTAAGAATTTGGCTTTGCCTCTGAGTGACATGAGAAAGCCATTGGAGAGTTTTTAGCCCAGTAGTGATGTGATCTGACATATTTTAGTAGGATTCTGAAGACTGCTCTGTTGAGAATTATTGCACTAGGGTAAAGGTGAAAGAGATAAAACACTTCAGAGGCAAATGCAAAATCCAGGCAAGATTTGGGGGCTCCTACAGGGCTGGTGAGAAGTGATCTTATGTTAGATATATTTTGAAGGTCGGGTCAGCTGGATTTCTTGAGAGGTCAGTTTTTAACACACACACACACACACACACACACACACACACACACACACACACAGAGTCAAGGATGACTCCAAGTTTTCTTCCCTAAGAAACTAAAGGAAACCAGTGGTCATGATCAGATAAGGGGGATACTATCAATAGAGCAAGATTTTGAGATGAAGTGAGCTCAAGAGCTCAGTATGAGGTATTTTAAGTTTGAGATACTATCAGACATCCAAGGGGATATTTTACTTAGGATTAGAAGCTTATTGTACACATTAATGTAAGAAATTTCAAAGTCTATAGTATCTAAATATAAATACTATTCCTTATGTTGTTTAGTTCCAAGTCACTGAAATCACAAGGGGTATTGTGAGTTCTCTATGGGTACTTGCTTCCTGCTTGTAATGTAAAAGGAGTTTATGATGCAAAGAAGTCACCTGTGAAGACATGAAGTCTCCGGGAAGGAGGAAGACAGGTAAAGATAATTCATTTTTAGCTCCTGGTTGGGAAATACTGTTGTTATAAATTTAATTGTTAAACCCTTTGGCATGTGTTGAAAGGCAATTTTAGTTTCTAAGCTTCATTATGCTACCTCTGACTCCTTCGGCTGCCAGATTGCTTCCTTAAATAAGGGGATGGCTAAACCCTCAAGGTCTTTCAGTTCACTGATGTGGAGTCCACCAACCTCATTATTGCTAAAACATCTTAAGCCTATTGTTCTGTTTCATAAAAAGCCTGGAAATTAGCTTTTGCACTGGAAGCAAATGAATCAAATAAAAGCTGATTCTGTTATGTTGACTCACCCAACACGTGGTTTTCCTAGAGTTAAAATCAAAAGTTGATATATTCAATTTGAAGCCTTGTGCTAATATAACTCCCACATCTTTGGAAGGGAAGGAATGACTTTAAGACCACCACATTTTTATAAGTTGAAGCCCTGAGATAGTACCTTTCAACAAGGCAGATGGTTGTTTTATCAATGATAAAATATGGAAAAGCAACATTTATAAACCATTTATAACAGTTTATAAAGTACTTTTTATGTACACTCTTCTCTTTGATCCTTATAGAGGTCAAGTATTACAACTATTCCTGTTTTCCTATAAAAACAAAGTCTAACTATCTAATTGGCAACAAAGTCTAGATCTGCACTCATGTCCTTTCATTCCAAAACTCTGATTCTATCATGGTAAGTTCTGCTCAGAACTCCTCTAGAGAAGTACTCCTTATTTGCCCATCCTATTGGCCATAAACAAATTAAACAGTTTCCACTTGTGCCACTTTGTATTCCTCAAATCCCTCTTTGGATACAGCTAGCCCAGTGGAAAAGTTTCAAACAACTGGCCACCAGGAAGGTGTGCATACGTTAGCCCCATTCACTTGTGTAAATGAACTTTGTTCCAGGAACAGACATTCAGCCGTTAGCACAGTGGAAAGCTTTAAATTGTAAGACAAGCTAGTGAGGCATGGAGAATTTTCACAGATCATTGAAGGTCTCCAGACATTTGGGAGTAGCAGATCTATCCCCGATGCAAGTCACAAAAGATGGGTGTGTGTGTGTGTGTGTGTGTGTGTGTGTGTGTGTTTGTAGGTATACACACAAATTTGTGTCCAGGGGCAAAGGGAGAAGCAAGTCAGAGTAGGGGATATTTAAAGTGCCTTTTCTATTATAGATTTTTTACTTATGATAACAGAAACCATGGAAAAAATTTAGCCATATGGATTATTTAAACTTAGTGGAAAAGAAATGAACAGCTATGGCATAACAAATATAGGTGGATCAACACCAGGGTGGTCCATGGGGTTTTAAAAGGTACTTGGTTCACTATTTATTCTCCCCCTACTGTCTGCCTAGAGAAGGTACTTGTTGATAAGAAATGTGCCATTTTGCACACCTATATTAACAGTGTTGAGTGATAGTTTAATTATATGGCAATAACATAATAGTTATTTATAAGAATATGAGTTTTTAAATTTAAAAGTGTAAGACTAGTCAGACTTCTAATGCCTTTCCAAAATCAAAAATTGGACTCTTACAAGTTAGTGAAAATAAAATGTAATGAAAGAACAAAAAGGAATTATATGTCATGGGTTTAAAATAAAAGCAAACCCTGAGAATAAACAAAGTAAGCATGTTAAATGGCACCGCCAGGATAACCTAATGGCAAGAGA
The DNA here is from genome assembly GCF_048418805.1 of Vulpes vulpes. Lineage (NCBI taxonomy): Eukaryota > Metazoa > Chordata > Mammalia > Carnivora > Canidae > Vulpes > Vulpes vulpes. The sequence continues at coordinate 120,965,717 of NC_132783.1, forward strand.
ATTTTATCTTTGGAAAAAGACATAAAGGATGATATTGGCTAATATTTAAAGGCCATAATGAAAGACAAAGACATGATTATTTTGGAAAAGGGATCAGAATAGCATTCTTGGCCAAGAAGAAGAAGAAATGGACTGAAGCTAATCCAATATGCATGGAAGCTAATCGATGACAGATGAGAACTGGTTGAGAAACAGGCAGTGGAGGGAGGTAGGGAGGAACTTGTTATTAAAAATCCTGATTTTTCTTCCTATTTTTACACAGTGCTAAGGAGAGTGCCTCCTTATATGCATAGTGATTTTGTTTTTTTTAAGTGGATATAATTTATTCATTTAAAAAAAAACTGGATATAGTTTATTTCTGTTTTTTAAGTTTTTATTTTAATTTCAGTCAGTTAACATACAGTGTAAAAGGAGTTTCAGGTGTATAATATAGTGATTCAACACTTCCATATGATACCTGGTGCTCATCACAAGTGCACTCCTCAATCCCCATCACCTATTTCACCCAACCCTCTGCCCTCACATTCCTTCTGGTAACCATCAGTTTGTTCTTTATAATTAGAGTCTGTTTCTCGATTTGTTTCTCTCTCTTTCTCTCTTTTTTTCCCTTTGCTTGTTTGTTTTGTTTCTTAAATTCCACAGGATAGTGAAATCATAGTATTTGTCTTTCTCTGAGTTATTTCACTTAGCCTTATACTCTCTATCACCCAACAATGTCATTGCAAATGGTAAGATTTCATTTTTTGTGACTGAATAATATTCCATTATATATAAACTACATCTTCTTTACCCTTTCGTCAATAGATGGACACTTGAGTTGCTTGCATGTCTTGACTATTGCAGTTTATGCTGCTATAAACCCAGGGGTGCACACATCCCTCTGAATTAGCGTTTTTGTATTCTTTGGGTAAATACCCAGTAGTGCAATTACTAGATCATAGGATAGTTCTATTTTTAACCTTTTGAAGAACCCCTATACTATTTTCCACGGTGGCTGCAACAGTTTGCATTCCAACCAATAGTGCAAGAGGGTTCCCCTTTTTCTGCATCCTTGCCAACACCTGTTGTTTCTTATGCTATTGATTTTAGCTAACCAGGTGTAAGGTGATATCTCATAATAATTTTGATTTGCATTTCCCCGAAGGTAAGTGATGATGAATATCTTTTTCATGTGTCTGTTGGTCATCAGGATGCCTTTGAGAAATAGTTGTTCATGTCTTCTGCCCATTTTTAAACTGGATTTTTTTGGGGGGTGTTGAGTTCCATAAGTTTTTGTTTTTGTTGTTGTTTTAGTAGCCCCATTCCCAGTTGGAGCCCAAAGTGGGGCTTGAACTCATAACCCTGAGATCAGGACCTGAGCTGAAATCAACAGTCAGATGCTTACCTGACTGAGCCACTAGGCACCCTGAGTTTTGTAAGTTCTTTATATATTTTGCATACTAACCCTTTATTAAATATGTCATTTGCAAATGTCTTTTCCCATCTAGTAGGTTGCCTTTTGGTTTTTTGATGATTTCTTTTATTATACAGAAACTTTTTATTTTGATGAAGTCCCAATAGTTTATTTTTGCTTTTGTTTCCCTTGTCTCAGGAGCTGTGTAAAAAAAAATGCTATGGCTTAAAGAGCTTACTGCCTATGCTCTCTTCTAGGATTTTGATGGTTTCAGGTCTCACATTTAGGACTTTAATCCGTTTTGAATTTATTTTTGTATATGATGTAAGAAAGTTTCTTACTTTTGCATGTAGCTGTCCAGTTTTCCCCACATCATTTGTTGAAGAGACTGTCTTTTTCCTGCTTTACTGAGGATTAATTGTGTAGTTGTGGGCTTATTTCTCATTTTTTATTCTGTTCCATTGATCTATGTGTCTTTGTACCAATATCATACTATTTTGATTATTACAGCTTTGTAATATAACTTTAAGTCCAGAATTGTGATGCCTCCAGCTTTGCTTTGCTTTTTCAAGATTGCTTTGACAATTCAGGGCCTTCTGAAGTTCTATACAAATTTTAGGATTCTGTGTTCTAGCTCTGTGAAGAATACTGTTGATATTTTGATAGGGATTACACTAAATGTGTAAATTGCTTTGGGTAGTATAGATACTTTAACAATGTTTGTTCCTCCAACCTATGATCTGGAATATCCTTCCCTTTCTTTGAGTCTTCTTCAATTTCTTTCATTAGTGTTTATAGTTTTCCAAGTACAGGTCTTTCACCTCTTTGGTTAGATTTATTCCTAGAGCACTTTTGTTTTTGAAGTACGTTACTTTTTTTTTTTAACTAAACTACAGAGTTTATTTGGATTTCACCAGTGAAGTCCTTTACTTTTATTCTCTCACAAGGTGCTCAAAACATTCCAGTTTGATAGGGATGGCCCTCTCTTTGTACTCCAGAGAGGTTGTAGACTTTCTCTAAGTCACTCAGCTAGCAGTGGGGAAGCTGAGGGTAAAACCCTTGTGCTCTGGCTCCTAATATGACAAATATCTATCTATGAGAGAATGAAAAGATAGATGGTGACTGTCATCTCTGTCCATGCAATGCTGTTTTGTAACAGAAATTTTCATTCAAAATACTGAATGAAGTTGATATTACTTTATAAAGTTTATATGACAATTATAATTAAATATTTTTTATAAATGCCAATTATTTTCTGCCACTCTCCTCCTTGGATATTTAAAAAATATGTAGCTTGGAACATTTTATCTTTGTTTTGCATTAATCTACTGTATGCATATTACTTCTTAGCTCTGTAATCTTAGGCACACTACTTAAACTTTCTAAGTCCAGGTCCCCTCATTTGTAAAAGGAGTAATAATACAGCCATTGTGAGCATTATCCATTTGGCAAAGAAAGAGTCCTCAGTACTTTTAAATATTGTAAATATCAGTAAATACCAAATACTGTTATTCCAACCTATATATGACATAATCTTTGATATGTGTATTGAATTGAATGTTTCTTATTTATCTAAAATTCTCTTCCATATATCCTATAGACGAGTTGGTACATTTATAACACACTTAGAGCTTTATTCATATTTTTCTTAGTTAGAAAGTTAGAACTATAACATAAGCTCATATACAAATGGAATTTTTTATTGGCCATAATATATGTTCATTATATTTCTCTTCTTTTCTTAAACAAGCATGCACTAGTCCTTGCTGACACAAGAAATTACATCTCTTCCACTGGAAATACCCCTTACTGCCAGACAGTTTTGGTTACACAAGTGACTGTTCTAAGATTTTTGAGTCATATAATGAGCTCAGACTATTCATGCGGCAGGCCTTCGGATTAGACAGAGACAGTACATAGCACCATAAGCTTCCAGGAAATGACTTTAAACATATCTCAATCCTTTGTATAATTGCTTCTGATAAGAATTGCATCATCTACATTTGAACATCCTGTGTGTATGATGGAGGCCTCAAAGTGACATTGAAGGGAGAGCAGGCCACAGCTTTACTTACAGAGGGGCACACTGCTGCTCTGCTTAGGAGGTAATCTTGCCTATAGATAGCTTATTTGAGACTTAAAAAAAACTCTAGAATTCTCAAAGCCACATCACTACTATTTCCAGAGTAAAAGTCCACAGTGCAGTAAAAGTATAATAAATAAAACAAACAAAAGCATCAAGATAATTTTGTTAAGCTCTTGTACAATCCAGTGTAGACTACGCCTATAAATTCTTAGAAACATGGGACATGGGCAGCCCGGGTGGCTCAGCAGTTTAGTGCTGCCTTCACTTCAGGGTGTGATCCTGGAGACGTGGGATCAAGTCCCGTATCAGGCTCCCTGCGTGGAGCCTGCTTCTCCCTCTGCCTGTGTCTCTGCCTCTCTCTCTCTGTGTCCTTCATGAACAAATAAAATCTTTCTTTTTTTTTTTTTAAAGATTTGGGACATATGGAACAGTTAAAGCGGTACTTGAAAAATAAGGAGCATGGTTTAAGAAAACTTAGACTAGAGCCAGAAGCAAGTTGTCAGAAGGAAGGAAAGGGCTGAGAGATAGAGTTGGGGCTCAACAATACAGATGGTAAAGAAAGTCAAAGAAAGCTTCAGAACAAGCAGGAAGAGAGTAAAGAAAACAAAAGAGTGTATGAGTGTGTGTGTCTGTGTGTGTGTGTCTGTGTGTTATATAAATCCAAGAGAAAAAGACTCAGTTATTAAAGGAATTCACAGTAATCCCACTTTCTGTGCCCAAAGCTAACTTGATTAGTATCAGGAGGAAAGTTAATGTTTAAACAGTCCTTCTCACATCTGCTACTTCTATAACGTCTGTGCAGTTTCATAAATTAGGAGTGGAGACCGGCATAGTGCCAATCGTCAAAACAAATAGGCGATTCTGGATTTCAAGTTTCATACTATTTTCCTTGAGCCTGAGAGCCGTGAGGGCCGCTGGTCCTAGCTGTGGCCTGCTCCAGCAAGTGGGAAAAGCCATTGGCTGCCTCTGCCAGGCACCTCTGCAGCCAGGCACCTTGGCAGGGCCAGGCTCATGAGAGTGGGGCCAGGAGCAAATCTTGTCCGTCAAGTGTCCCAGGCCGTGGGAGGAAAAAATGAACTCTTCACAGTAAAATCATACAGTTAGTGACACTGAGGGAACACCAGCGCTATTAACCACCTGGGGTTGGCCCTTACTATATCTCTGGTATTACTCATGGTTGCAAGCTCTACATATCGATCTTCCTCTTTGGCTCTACTCCACACTCCTTAAAGGTATGGTCAACATTTCCTACGCTGTACCTCACCCTGTGTTCCGCCTGTGGTGGATTCGCAGATCACGTCCACGACTCGACCTCTTCTGCTGCTTTGCTTTAACAAGGCCAGCAGGGTGGAAGGGCAGACTGGCATGCCAGGCTGGCTTCGGCTCTCTTTCCTTCCAGCTGTGCCCTGCCATAGGATTAGCCTCTCAGGAAGACAACTCGCCTTTCTCTTCTTGTATGCCAGGGTACGCTCGTAGCAGCTGGTGTTATAGACAGGCTTGAGGGAAGTAAGGCCTTGATAAGCCTGACATTACACCTTACCAGAAAGCTCTATACTGGAGTTAAAGGCATTAGACCAGCCAATAACGGAACGGTGACTTGTTTCCCAGTAGTCATTGGCCTGTGTTTATACATCTTTCAGGAATGTCATAAGAAGGCCACAGAGGTACTTAAGAATGTCTCGTGTCGTTGGTCTGGACATAACCTGATCAACACCAGAATCTTATCATAGTTGCTAAGACATTCATCTTTTAACAATGTTTTGTATGCTCAGAGAGAATCATGGAGAGAGAAAGGACATATGGCTGCCTCTCACTTTCCTGGGACTCTGCTTGCTAGATCCCTGTCAACATTTTGTCCTGGTTTGTCTTATTCAACTTCCAACCTGCAGTGTGGCCAGTAGTTGAGTTGCCCTCCAACCCTTGATAGGTTTATCATCTCTAATAGCATCTACTACTGATGGTGGCTCTTTATTTTAGATTTACCTTGTCCCAGAAAGAACAACCTTTACCTTGTCATTTAAAAAGAATAACCTCAAGCTTGATTGCAGATTATCCTCAGCAAGGCCACACTTATGAAACAGAACTTCAGAGTCCCTCCAAAGGTCTTGTTCAGCTCATACTTAAGTCAAACTACTATAGTTCACTTCATAGAGTACCTCAGGTGAGTCATTTGGAAATAGGGCTTTCATTCAATCATTCAGCAAATAATTATTGATCCCCTAACTTGGTGCTAGATAGCACTCTGGCTTCTGAGTACATGCCACTGGAAAAAAACAATGCACTTCTGTCTCTTCAGGGCAGAAGACAGACGATGAACATGCAGACAAAGGTGATTTCAGATAGTAATAACTAATCTACATAAAATAAATTTGCACGGAGGGTAGGAGAATGGCCGCGAGGTGTGCTGAAGTGCTCATTTAGGTAGACATGCTCTGAAAAGTTTCTATGAAGAGAAGACATTTGAGTGGAGACTGAACAACGGGAACCAAGCAAGCAAGTGAAGATCCTGGGGAGACTTCTCCTTCCAGGAGAAAAGCATTTGCAGGAGCTTTGACATAGTAATGAGTTTAGTGTGTTCAAGGGATGGACAGAAGACACAATTCATGGGGTGCAAGAGTGAGGGGGTAAATCATGAGACAGGATAGGTACACTGAGACCAGATCATGGAAGATCCTTTAAATAATTTTAATGTATTCTAATTGCAGTTGGAAGCCACAGAAGGTTTTAATCTAGGGAGTGACATTATTTGAATCATGTATTTAAGCGTTTATGAGCCTGCCCTGAGGGGTAAGAAGGGAAGCAGAAGGTGGGTTAAGAAGTGGTTGCAAGGACTCACGTTGGTTTGAGCAGGGGCTGCAGGGAAGATAGGGTTAACCAACTGTCTGTTATCACATGTATTTTGGTGGTGGTATGAATGGCACTGACTAATGGATGAGATATGGGGGGAGGTGACAGAAAGAGAGGAGTCAAGGATTTTTGGTCTCATCACTGGTACAGAAAATCAAATATTTATTTAAGTTTGGTATGTTAAGTTTGGTAAGTAGGCATCAATGCCGTGATGGTTGTTCTGGGTATCTACAGTTCAAGAAAGAATCGGGGCTGGACATGTAAAATTGTGGGTCATCAGCAACTTTATGTGGTAGATTCCAAGGTCAAACTATTCCAACCTTCCTACACTCTTGACTACAGTTTATGATTAACAAAGCATAATAAGATAATTGTTAGACATGTGCTCTCATACCCCAAATGATGTCAATAATTACTACTCTTTGGATTTTTAACCAGACCATTCTTATCCTTCCAAATGACTGACAAACTGCAATGCACCTTGCTTTCCAAGTCTCCTCATATTAGTTAATGCTTTTCTCCTGACTATTCATTTCCTCCCCTTGAGACCCACCTCATGAGTCACTTCCTTCAAGATGCCTTCTGACACATAGTGCCCTCCTGAGTGATAATTTCATTTTATTTCCTTATCACACAGATGGGCATGCTTCAAAATGTGGATAATCTGGATTTTAAATGTTTCCTTAAATTTAATTTTTGAGCATCAAACATAAGTTCACACAGAAAAAATACTATTAATTATAGCTTTTACTTGATAAGCCAACAATAGCGCATTCAATCATTGGAAAGAACGCTAAAGGATCCACATTGCACGCTATAGGTTAAGTCTGGAACCTTCCGCTGCAACAGGGAGATAAGGTTCCAGTGGCAGGACTCTTGTGACCAGTGAACAGCAGGACTGGCAAGGGAGGAGCTACAGTTCTTCAACTTAAAGACAACTTTCAGAATCATCTGAATTCCCCTACATTATTTTCATTATTTTTATGAGAAACTTAAACCAGCTGTGGGGGTATATATTTCCATATCCATGAAGATAGTGCATATAAATGTAACCATGGTTTAAATGTAACCATTACGCAGCATTAAAAAACCAGGTCCACTTTCAGGCAAAAACAAATGATAAAAATGCACTAGAGAAAGCTAACTGTAAATTTTGCATGAAGTCTTCTGAGAATCCTGTGCCGCACAGAGGAGGGAAGATTGACATAGAATGACCCAGTAGATACAGCCTTGTTGAAGGAAAAAATCTAGGGGGGACAATTCTACCATCTGGCTAAGAGGCAGCATTAGCTAGTTGACCATTTGCAAAAGCTCAATGGTGGATACCTGTTTACAGAATAAGAAATGAAAACAACCCTATCTATGTATCTATCGATCTATCCATTCATCCACCAGCCCATCTGTCCCTCCCTTCCTTTCCCTCCCTCCATCCCTCCATCCATTAATTAAATGGTCAAAACTACTACTATAAATGTACTACAAAATACTTAGGAAAAGTTTTATATCTAGGTTTTTAAAAAGTACTATTACACCATCTCATTAATTATCAATCTCAAATTTATCAACTCTCAAGGAAAGAGCCGTCATTTAAGGATATTTGGGGGCTATCTATTAATAATATACTTATGTACCAATCCGAACAAGTAATTGGAATTGAATATTAAATTTATATAGTATTCTTATTGAAATCATAAAGAGAATATTCTTACCAGTTGCCTTTTGGATTTATAAACTGCTGGACTGCATAGCCAAACTGTTCACTTGAAGGACCGGAAAATATCTTTGCTTCTAGGAGACCAACATTGTATGCCATACAACAATTTAAAATGCCTATTAAAAAATGAAAAAAAATAGTCCATATTTACAATTTGTGAATATAAGTTTGTAATATAATTCTCAAGGGCCACTTAAAAATTTTGTTTTATATAACATTTATTCTCCTTATTACTGTTTACTAAGAAATAATAGCTAATGCTTTTTTTTTTCACTAGCTAATGCTTTTTAAGTTATTTGGGGCTCTGGTACCATGCTCAATACTTTATATGCATGATTCATTACCTCATTCATCCTCATAGCATCCCTAGGAGATGATTAATATTATATTTGTTTTGCCAAGATTTCTAAGGTTTCTGGAGATCAGCATGTCATACAAGTCTAAAGGAATAAGGGTAAGGGAAGAATTTGAACACAGGGCTGTCTGATTTCAAGTTTGAATTGTTAAACCACATGTTACCTCTAGGGACTCTTAAGTAACTTCAGTAACTTCCTAACACAATGAGACTCCTAGCTGCCCAAGGGCAGAGGCTGAAGGCTATCTACCTTTTCTCCTAAATTCCCCTGAAGATTTTTGACATGGATTCTGTATGAAATATATGGTGGAAAAGCACTGCTGACTACATAAAAGGAGGAAGAAAAATCACAGCTCCTTGAAAACTACATCATTTTCTTTCAGAGGAGCTCATTTTTGAGGATGAAAATGTAGGGGATGGTGTCCTATCACTTTTATTCCACTGAGAACTGTCAAAAGTGGTTTTGGTTTTTGATGCTTCTCTCTGAAGCCTCAAGAAACAATAATCATTTTCACAAACAACAAAGACTTTGATAGGCTAAAGCTCTCAGAGCCTTTTTTTGAAAAACCTTCTTTGTGATGGAAAGGGAAGAGGGGAAGGAGTGAGGCTGATGCCTGTCAGTCCTTCATTCTAGAGAAAGCAAGCCGTGCGTGGATACTAGTGCTGTCTGTGGGGATGGGAGTGCGCTTCATGCTGTTTGACATCAGGGTTTATCTTTGCAGACACTGAAGGCAGAGGGGGTTCTTTAAAACTGACCTCCACGATCTATTAATATGTGTTTTCATGGAAGAATAGCCCACTTTCTGGGCAGCAGTGAAAGCACACAGTTCATAAATTTATTGTTTCAGGCACTGAAAGACTGAGAGAAGAGGACTTGCTCTTCATTGTGCTGCGTACTCCTGGGAGCTGATTCTGCGCAGTGGCCGGAGCATTATGAAGCCCGCGATAGAGCTTGGGGGACTTAAGGTAGTTACTGTGCTTCTCTATGTGCCAAAGTCATTCCACCACGGATCTGTTCATTCAAGAGAGCTCGGCTCATTATTTCTTAGAAATGTGGTCTGCTGGCAATAGAAGGACAAATAGCAATTTTGAAATATGCTATAGCAAAGTCCACATGGCTGTACTTTCGCAAAATTTCTCTTACATCTATTTTTCACGTGTACCACTGCTCCTTCTTATTTTTCAGGAAATAAAATGCAGAAGAAAACAACATAGCAAATTAATCATGGAAACAGAATTGACATTCAGAACACGAGTGTTTTCAATCAACAGTTTAAAGATTTTATTTATTTATTTATGAGAGACAGAGAGGCAGAGACACACAGGCAGAGGGAGAAGCAGGCTCCCCAAGGGGAGCCCAAAGCGGGACTCGATCCCAGGACTCCAGGATCATACCCTGAGCCAAAGGCAGATGCTCAACCACTGAGCCACCCAGGCGGCCCTCAATCAACAGTTTAACTTCAGGGTCTGGGCTCCTCCCTGTTGGACAGACAGCCGCACCTGCTGGCGCAGGGCCAGCCTGGCGGCAGACACGCTGGTGAAGGGCGGAGTGGACGGATCGGGCCCTACCAGGCGCCTGGTCACCAGGGCTGCTGTTAACTCTGGCAAAGTGGATACTGTCGCCATCAATGACCTCTTCATTGATCTCAACTACATGGTGTACCTGTTCCAGTATGATTCTACCCACAGCAAATTCCATGGCATGGTCAAGGCTGAGAACGGGAGACTTGGCATCAATGGGAAGGCCATCTCCATCTTCCAGGAGCGAGATCCCGCCAACATCAAATGGGGTGTTGCTGGTGCTGAGTATGTTGTGGGGTCCACTGGGGTCTTCGCCACCATGGAGAAGGCTGGGGCTCACTTGAAGGGCGGGGCCAAGAGGGTCATCATCTCTGCTCCTTCTGCTGATGCCCCCATGTTTGCGATGGGTGGGAGCCACGAGAAGTAGGACAATTCCCTCAAGATTGTCAGCAACGCCTCCTGCACCACCAACTGCTTGGCTCCTCTAGCCAAAGTCATCCATGACCACTTCGGCATCATGGAGGGCCTCATGACCACCGTCCAGGCCGTCACTGCCACCCAGAAGACCGTGGAAGGCCCCTCTGGGAAGCTGTGGCGTGGCGGCCGAGGGGCTGCCCAGAACATCAGCCCTGCTTCCACTGGCACCACCAAGGCTGTGGGCAAGGTCATCCCTGAGCTGAACGGGAAGCTCACTGGCATGGCCTTCCATGTCCCCACCCCCAACGTGTCAGTTGTGGATCTGACCTGCTGCCTGGAGAAAGCTGCCAAATATGCGACATCAAGAAGGTGGTGAAGAAGACATCAGAGGACCCCCTCAAGGGCATCCTGGGCTACACTGAGGACCAGGCTGTCTCCTGTGACTTCAACAGTGACACCACTCTTCCACCTTCGACGCCGGGGCTGGCATTGCCCTCAATGACCACTTCGTCAAGCTCAATTACTGGTATGACAATGAATTTGGCTACAGCAACCAGGTGGAGACCACATGGCCTCCAAGGAGTAAGGGCCTCCTGGACCACCAGCCCCAGCAAGAACAAGAGGCCCTCAGCAGCTGGGGGAGTCCCTGCCCCAACTTAATCCCCCAACACACTGAGAATCTCCTGACCTCCAATTTACATCCCAGACCCCGAGGAGGGGAGGGGTTTGGGGAGCCCTACCTTGTCATGTATCATCAATAAAGTATACTGTGCTCAGCCAAAAAAAAAAAAAAAAAAAAACCAGTTTAACTTCACCTCATGGTGCAGAACTTAATAAATGCTATTTAAATATTTTACCAAAGCTCCAACATACCAGCAAAATCTTGGGGAGATGATGTCAAATGCTCCTACTTTTCTAATATCTAACACTGGAAAGGCCACATATGACTGTAATGATGTCATTTTGATTAATTAGACTATTAATTAGACTTCAGCAGATCACATGACATAAAATCACATTGGAATTCATTTTGTCATCTAGCAGCTAAATTTCAATTTATATATGTTACATATAAATACATATTTATATATTACATTAATACATACATGTTATACATACATATCTATGTCACACATAAGTACATGTAAATACATGCATATAAACTATTATTCAAAAATATAAATCAGATCATTCAGATCATTTCATTTCTCTGCTAAAAATATCTCAGTGTCTTTTATTTATTCATTTATTTTTCTCAAGTATTATATACATATTCACATGTACCACATTTTCTTTATCCTTTCATCAATTGATGAACACTTGGGTTGCTTCCGTATCTTGGCTATTGTAAATAATGTTGCAACAATGGGGTACTTATATGTTTTTGAATTTGTGTTTTTGTATTCTTTGGATAAATACCAGTAGTGGAACTACTGGGTCAATGGTAACTCAATTTTTAATTTTTTGAGGAATCCCCATACTGTTTTCCACAGCGGCTGCACAAAATTACATTCCCATAAAGTGCATAAGGGTTCTTTTTCCTCCGCATTCTCACCAACCCTTGTTGTTTCTTGTGTTTTTGATTTTAGCCATTCTGACAGGTGTGAGGTGGTATGTCAATGTGGTTTTGATTTTCATTTCCCTGAGGATGAGTGATGTTGAGCATCTTTTCACTTGTCTGTTGGCCATCTGGATGTCATCTTTGGAGAAATGTCTGTTCGTGTCTTCTGATGATTTTTAATTGGATTGTTTTTCTGGTGTGGAGTTTTATAATATTTTTAAAAAATATTTTATTTATTTATTTGACAGAGAGAGGGAGCACAAGCAGAGGGAGTGGCAGGCAGAGAAAAAGGAAGAAGCAATCACCCTGCAGAGCATAGAGCCTAATGTGGGACTCGATCCCAGAACCCTGAGATCATGATCTGAGCTGAAGGCAGATGCTTAAGTGACTGAGCCACCCAGGCACCCTCTCAGTTTTTTATATATTTTGGATATTAACCCATTATTGGATATATTGCTTGTAAATATCTTCTCCTAGTCACTGGGCTGTCTTTTTGTTTTGTTGATGGTTTCTTTCACTGTGCAGAAGCATTTTAGTTTGGTTTAGTCCCAATAGTTTAATTTTGCTTTTATTTCCTTTCCCAGAGGACACATACCTAGAAAAATGTTTGTACAGTGATGCCAAACAAATTATTGCCTATATTTCTTCTAGGAATTTTATTGTTTCAGATCTCACATTTAGATCTTTCATCCATTTTGAGTTTATTTTTGTGTATGGTATAAGACAATGGTTCAGTTCATTCTTGTGCATGCATCTGTTCAGTTTTTCCAACACCATTTGTTGAAGAGACTGTCCTTTTCCTATTTTATGTTCTTGCTTCCTTTGGTCATAGAAATATCCCAGTATCTTATCCATGCACCAAGAATAAAATCCAATTTTCTTACCATGGTTTCAAATGTTATTCATTATCTGACCTTGTATTATTGGTGACTTCAGTTTTACTACCCTCCTTTGTCACTATGTTCCAGCCACACTAGCTTTCCTTCTGTCCTTTGAGCACAAGCAGTTCATTCTGCTTATGGCCTTTGCAACTGCTTGACCCACCGCCACCACATTTCCTCCCAACTCAGCATCTATGTCTTGGCACCTATTCATTATTTAGGTCTCTGCTTTCCTCATAGAGACTTCCCCTGACTCTTCTCTCTAGCAGCAACACTCTACTTCATTAATATACCACTATCACAGCACTAATTATCTGAAATTATCTTCTGTATCTGCATTATTTTGTGTCCTTTCCTGCCTAGGAAGACCTAAACTCCTTGAGAGCTCAGATTTTATTCCTTTTATTCATTCTTATTTTCTCAGCATCTAGTATATTTGTTGAATGAAATGAATTTTTAATTAATATGCTCTTCAATGATAATTTGGAATATAGGGAAGTTTAAGGGACAAAAGATCACTTATATCATTTTAAATACATACCTACAACTAACTCACTAACAATGTCATCATTTCACACTTAGCCTATGATAACTAATTAGCTTATGTAAATTTAATGTAAGTATTATGCCTAATTCAATATCTATCCTTTCTTTGAAGTCCCATTATGCATAGAAATATGTTTCTATATCTGTTCTCATAACTTAACTGGCTAATGTGGAAAATAACCACCATATTATCCCTTCCCCTACAACCAAGCCCATATGTCTGTACCCACTGAATGATCCAGTAAATGGATCATTCAAAACATATTTATCTAGCCCTTTTGTTCATTGCTATATCTTCAGGAACTAGAAAATGCTTGGCACAAAACAGACAAGATCTCAACTGTCTTTGAGCTTCTTCCTGATAATTTGAGGACAACCAAAAAATTACATCATAATGGGATGAATATTAAATTTCAGAGAACTACAAAGAACCCTGAACCAAAAGTTGAAAAGAGGGTAAATCTAAGTTTGAAGGCTTCACAGAAGAGGTGGTAATTAATCTGGACCTTGAAGGACAAGCTGAAATTCATAATATAAAGAGAAAGGCAAAAGTCATAGGGCACAAGGGACATCCTGCTCAGCAGTATAGCGATGTGAAAGAGAAGAGGAGGGGATAAAAAAAAAACTGGCACAGAAAATCATAGATTGTTTTATTAATTTATATGTTTGCAGTTCTGCATTGGACGTAGTGAGTTTCAAGGTGACTTGAGCTTTGTCCTGCCAGGGACATATTATTACCCAAAATGTAAATCTTCCCTTTGTGTCCTTACATGAATGTCTGTGAATACAATAACAGTGCAGCAAACTCAAAGTATTGATCAAAGGTGACCTTGATGTGCATTTGTTTTTTTTTTTTGTTTTTTTTTTTTTGTTTTTTTTTTTGCATTTGTTGACAGTAATTCAGTCGAAGTATTCCAGTGACTCTCACTGGAATTTACTGCAAATTTAAGCATTGTATTCTCTGGAAATATAACTCATTTCCTCTATGCCCAAAATAATTGATTATAACTTGGCTTGTTATCATTTTAATATCCACAGGCAAACCAGATAGATAAGCACACCTTAATATAGAATTATTTTTTCTTCCATTCATTTAAAAAAATTTTAGAGAACCTCCTGCCCTGAGAGTTCCTGCTCATCTCTGAAAATGATGTTTGGGGGGCCTTAATAATTTAAGAATTAATTTCAGCAAATATGAAATTTGTTCTCCCACTTTATTCTGGAACCCAATTTTAAGTTATGAGATAATTCAAAAGAGAAATATATGTTTGGGGATTAGATATAGTTAATCCAGTTTTGTTCTCAAAATGTAGGGAAGCTCAGATAGGAAAGAAATCTTTTGAAAACAAGAGCAGAAATAAATGCATAAAACAAAACAGATCATTCTATATTTGCCAACAAAAATTTGTCAGGGGAAGTTTATTGACTTCCAAAATATCATTGTAAGAGATTAATGACCCATGTTTGTAGTAAAAGATGGCAGAAGGAGGGTCTAATTTGTGTGGTCAATGCAAAATTTAAGAATGTCTACATGTGTTGAAGGGCTGGTGGGGCCCACTTTTCATGGAAGGGGTTCATTTGCAAAAAGGTCCAGGGAAATATAGGGGAAGAAATTCACTTTAAGAGAAGAGACTCAAGGTCAGTAACAGGAGGTAGATTTGGGAAGAGCATGGTGTTTTTAACTAGGATGCTCAGATTATACTCTGGCCCATTCCTGCAGATGTATGCTGGCATTTTAGGGGGGAAATAGCTCTGCTAACCAGTAAATAAAAACATAATAACTCTTCCAGTTAAAAAATAAATAAGTCACGGAGATATAATGCACAGCACGGTGAGTTCAGTTGAAAACATCGTATTGTATGAAAGTTGCTAAGAAAGTGTATCTTAAAAGTTATCATCATAAGAAAAAACTACATGTAGTGATGGGTATCAACTAGACTCATTGTGATCATTTCACAATACATACATACATAGAATCATTATGTTGTACACCTGAAAGTAACTTAATGTCATATGTTAATTACATCTCAATAAAAAATCCAAATTAATCATTATATCTATATCTAAATCTAGATAAAGATATATAAAATGGTCCTCCTCAGAAGCCACAGGGGACTGCCAGGAGCAGAGGCATAGATTAGTGAACCAGGGATTGCAGGGGCAGCAGGAAGTTCTAGCAATCACCAAGACCCTGGGGAACACTCTTAGGAGAAAGCCACATTTCCCAGGAAAATTGTGCTTAAGAGACCAGGAGAAACACTCTTATCTAAATCAGGGACAGGTGAGACTCCAGGGCTGGTCTGTTCTGGGGCGAAATTTCTCTCCATCTGTGGGTCTATGAAGCTTGAAAATGAGTTGTCTGCTGCTAGAATATAGTGGTGTAACAGGTATGGGACTGACATTTCCAATTCAAAAGGAAGAAATTAGAAGGAATGATGGGTCATAGGTACCAAGAAAGTTTAACATAGCAGGTCAAATTCCATTAGGTTTATGGGCCTGAGAATGATCCTCTGTGGCTCAAGGCTCTGTCCCCTGAGCCTACAACAGCTCTACTGGCCTCTACTTCTCTGTCCCATTAGTCCAAGGTGGCAGCATTGCTGCTCCTGTGTACATCATGGGGATCTACGCCATTACACAAGAGAGTTCTCCACAGACCTTTCCTGGATAACCTCATCTCTATTGCTGACCTCTGCTGAGATGGTTGAGAGGATCCATGAATCACATGCCTAATCTGTTATGCAAAGTATACCAACCACACCCTTGGCCTATTCGTTAGAACAACACTTTCTTAACAATGAGTCTCCTAATATTAGCTTTCATTTTTGCAATCTGTAGAGGCTGAGAGTGTCTCATCATTAGGTACTGTTCTGTTTTGTTGAATTTCTCAATTTATCTCATTCCTCTTGCACTTTACTATATTCAGCAAGGAAAAAGCAAGCATCACTTTCAACATTTTGCTGGGAAAATTTTTAGCTAAACATCTAAATTCATTGCTTGAAAGTTTTGCTTTCCACACAACTACAGAGCACAATTAGCCCACATTTTCTGCCACCGTAACAAGGATTACCTTCCCTCAAGTTTTCAATAGCATGTTCCTCATTTCTTTCTTGAGAACTTCACCAGAAGCAGCTTCAATATTCATGTTTCTACCAACACTCTCCACAAGATAATCTTCAAAGACTCTCTATCCAAATAAGGTAATATACACAGATTTTGGGGGGCAAGGATGTAGACATATCTTTTTTGGGGGCACCAGTCAACTTCATACAGTGGGTAGGCCAAGAATGTAAGATCCTAACTGCTGTTTACCTGGGCCATTTCTTGGGGTTGTGTTTACACGGAGCAGCCTTGATGGTTGAGGTAAGATCTCTCTCCAGGGCAAAGAATAAGTTTGCTGACTTCTTGCTGTAAAATAGCAGGTTCCTCTCTTGTAATGCAACCTAGTGTGAATGCAGGCATACATTTGGACCCCTTCACATAGCCCCCATAAGACTTTATGGAGAAGCAAAAGAGTTAATTATGTAAACATGCTCATGTGCATGGTGCATGTTGTGTGGTAATAACGTTCTTTGTCTCCGACTCAGGAATCTATCTTGTGTCATCTGTCAGCATCAATGAAACAGTAACAGGCTAATGTATTAGCTTGTACTTGGGGTGCAATCAAATACTGGACCTGAGAGAATGGAGAACAAAAACGCCACAGTCGGGAAGTTGGAGGTTGAATGACAATGAAAATGGATACCTCCTGAGAGTTCAGAGAAATCTTGGGAGAGCATTGTATTTTCCTACAAGGGTGGAATAGAAATTTGAAGGAGTCTTATCTCAGTTTGAAGAAGCAGAGAGACTCCAGCTGACATCTGAGTAATAATTTCCTGCCTCATGGTTTGTGTCTATCTTTAAAAAAAAAAAAAAAAAAGAAAAGAAAAGAAAAAAGAAAACAGTGTATGCATGTATCACTTATTTAGCAATTACTCTGTGTTCATATTAAAGAAACATGTGCATCAATGCCATGGCCAGAGATAAATCCATTAATAGAATATTAAGGGTATAGGGGTAGCCTTATAGATAAATTGCATCCTTTCAAATTCCTCTACTGAAATCCTAAGTCTCAATGTGATTATATCTAAAGATAGGGCATTTAAGGAGGTAATTAAGATTAAAAGAGGACATTAGGGTGGAACCCTTATCTGATAGGACCAGTGTCCATATAAGAGGAAAAATACCAGAGAGTTCTCTCACTGTGTGATCACTGAGATAAGGCCATGTGAGGACACAATAAGAAGACAGCAATCCACAAGCCAGGAAGAGAGGTTTCACCACAAACCAACTCTGATGGCCCCTTCGTCTTGGATGACCAGTCTCCAGAACTGTGAGAAAATAAATTTCTGTTGTTAAAGCCACACAGTCTGTGATATTTTGTTAATAGTGGCCCCAGTAGACTAAAACAGGGAGCAATCAGATTATATTAGAAAATTTCAGTTTACTATTCTGAGTTTGAAAGATAATTCTGTCAATTAATGTATGTGCATATACAAATACAGGAGAGATATACACTAATTCCACTTATATCATATAAAGTTCATATTTTGTGTGGAAAAAAAAATCCAAGTTTCTTCCTGACAAAGTAACTGCACCAAGTCTTGGGCTACTGTGGCATGTAGTTGGATGATTTTGAGATCCTTTCATATTTTTTGATCTTATAGGCTATGAACATCTTCAGAATTCTTCTTAAATTCATTTATTATGATTTAGTGCCTCTTGATAACTCGATAGATTCTCCTCTCTCTCTCTTTTTTCATAAAGATGCCATCTGGCAGACTCACTGTCTCCTAGTGGCCAAGAGGACTGGGAATACCCACTTATCAATCCACTTTCTAGTTTCACACTTTATTCCTAAATTTCCTCTTTATGAAAGAAGAAATTCTCCCCCCCCACCTCCCTCTCTGTCTCTCTCTCTCTCTCTCTCTCTCTCTGTGTCATTCTCTCTCACACAGAATAGCATTTTTTTTGTGCATTTAGCAAGTCAATGCCTGCTGAATAACTTGCTCAGTAACAAGATATGCCTCACATATCCTGAGGCAATATATGGAAATAACAGGCATAACTGAAGTGAATATTTCCTCTATTAAATCTCTGTTCACAGGCCACTTCTCTATAAACTTTGGTTCTTCCCCTCCCATTCCAGCCTGCACACACCACACTCTTCTAACTCCCTTGATACTCACCATTTGCAGCTCTTATTGTGGTGTACTGCCTTGAAATATTACTCCTCTTTTCTCATATATTCATTCTCCTGTAGAGCTGTCATCATTCTCTCCCCTACCTGTGTCTCACCTCCTGGCCTATTCTCTCAGCCCAACTCAGCTGGACTCTGACTCTTCCTTAAACACACTGATCCCCAGCCTTCTGCATTCATTCCCTTGGCATGGAATATTCTTTTCCCAAAAAGGGTCATGTTCACTCTCACTGCCCTTCTGTTTGCATCAAAAATCAATCCATCAGAGCTGTCTTTCCTCACTACCTGCAATGGTCAGGGGGTTCCCAATGATCCCCATCTCCTATTATTCATGCCTTTGTGTGATTCTCTTCCCTGTGACTTCAAACCAATAGAACTGGAGATTCAAAACATAGAATTGAAGTTTGGGGTAAATCACTTCTGTTATTATATTACATAAGACTGTAACTTCTGTCTTGCTAGCAGATGCTCTCTCTCTGTCTTTGATAAAGCAAAGAGGTCCACAGGGCAAGGAACTCAAGGCAGCCTCCAGTGGAAGCCAGAGAGGAACTGAGGCCCTCAGTACAACAGCCCTAGAGAAAATTAATTCGGCCAACAATCAAAGTGAACAGAAATGGATCCTTCCTTAGCTGGTCATTTAGATGAGGCCTCAGCCCTAGCTCATACCTTGAGTACAGCTTTAAGAGATACCCTGATGCAGAGCATCTAGTGAAGCCAGGCCCGAATTCCTGACCCATAGAAATTGTAAGATAATAAAGGTATATTATTTTAAGTCATTGCCTGCATGGTAACTTGTTATGTAGTAATAGATAACTAATAAATAACCCCATGTAAAACAATAACTGCCTATTTATCACCCTCTGTCGAGCATTCTCTATCCCCTTTCCTCTGCTGTATTTTGAATAATGCATCACTACCTCACATGTTATAAATCTATCTCTTGTATTTGTCTGCCTCCCTCATTAGAATCTATACAGGAAGATCTAAGTTTTGTTGGAATTGAAAATTCTACAATTTAGGGCAGAGTGACTCTTTAAGGAAAAAATTACAAAATTATGAAACAAAATTCAGGTATTAAATACTTAATTAGGGGCAGCCCAGGTGGCTCAGTGGTTTAGCGCTGTCTTCAGCCCAGGGCGTGATCCTGGAGACCCAGGATCCAGTCTCATGTCAGGCTCCCTGCATGGAGCCTGCATCTCCCTCTGCCTGTGTCTCTGCCTCTCTCTCTCTCTCTCTCTCTGTGTGTGTGTGTGTGTGTCTCATGAATAAATAAATAAAATATTTAAAAAAAATAATTAGGATGAGAAAAGCAATCCTAGCAAATTACATACTTTTAAAAGCTGAAAAACCTGAAAAAACAACTTGTCTAACATACTTCTGTAATATCTTTTTCCTACAGTTTTTGGCTCTATACCTTTTAATGACCTTTTCATTTGACAATTTATAAAATCATATTGCCTAAAAAGTACTCAATATTTTTTGGCATGGTAAATTGAATCTTTTTAAAAAATATTAACTAACTAATTAATTAGAAGGGGGGGTGGGGAGGAGCAGAGAATGAGAGAGTCTTAAGCCCTACTCAGGGTTCGATCCCATGACCCCAAGATCACGACCCGAGCCAAAACCAAAAGT
Source organism: Vulpes vulpes (assembly GCF_048418805.1). Classification (NCBI taxonomy): domain Eukaryota; kingdom Metazoa; phylum Chordata; class Mammalia; order Carnivora; family Canidae; genus Vulpes; species Vulpes vulpes. The sequence continues at coordinate 120,985,906 of NC_132783.1, forward strand.
AGGATACTCAACCAACTCCATCACCCAGATGCCCAGGCATGGTAAGTTGAATTTTGAAAAATATTTATTATTTATAGTTAAGAGTTCTTTTCATTTTTATATCTCTTATCTGTAATGTCATGTGAATATTTAGGACTGTTTTCCAGTATCATACAGGAGCTATAATATTTTAAGTTCCCTCAAGTTTTCTTTACAAGGATTAATCCTGAAAACCTTTGAATTGGTGACATTTCTCAACCAGTTTGTTGTTGACATCTTTGTTGAAACATGCTATGTTAGGGTACAAAAGAGACAGTGACCTCAACTTTTGCATGTCAGGCTGTGTAGACACTTCGAAAGGTGCCTGCAGAGTGAAAGTCCTTGAAACTTAAGCTTGTTTAATAGTAAATCTATTTTTGTTCCTGAGAATAGGGAATCTGCCTATTTTGTTTACTGCTATATTCCTCAGTATTCATAAGAATGTCCAAGACATGGTTGTCAATCAACTGAATCAACAAACTGCTGATTGTTTCACCTTTCTTTTTTTAAAAAAATATTTTATTTGTTTATTCATGAGAGACACAGAGAGAGGCAGAGACTAAGGCAGAGGGAGAGGCAGGCTTCCTTCAGGGTGCCTGGTGCAGGGCTTGATCCCAGGACCCCAGGATCATGATCTGAGCCAAAGGCAGATGCTTAACCACTCAGCCACCCAGGTGCCCCTTGTTTCACCTTTCTCTCTAAGAATAACATATAATGGGAGATCAATAAAGAATTTTAGAGAACATTTAACTTTGTTTTTTATCTAGTTATAGGAGAACCCTATAAAGAAGAGGTGGACTATTTTGGGAGGGTGATGGAGTAGCAGAAGTATGCCATTGCTAGAAGTATGAGGATTTTTTTAAATTGAAAAATCCACATGCTGAGCAAGTCTAATAGTATCTCACAGTACCTAAGACTTTGGGTGTGAATAGCTCTGTGACCTTGTGCAAGTTTCTCATCCTACATAAGCTTTCACCTGTGAAATAGATATAATACATAAATCTACCTCATTGTGATCAGACAATGCATTTAAAACTCTCAACCCAGGGACGCCTGGGTGCCTCAGTGTTTGAGCTTCTGCCTTTGGCTCAGATCGTGATCCCAGGGTCCGGTCCTGGGATTGAGTCCTGCATCAGGCTCCCTGCAGGGAGCCTGCTTCTCACTCTGCTTATGTCTCTGCCTCTCTCTTTGTGTCTCTCATGAGTAAATAAATAAAATCTTAAAAAAAAACAAAAACAAAAAACTCTTTGACCCAGTGCCTAGTAAATGATGAGCACTTAGTAAAGACAGCTGATTTCGTTGGTTGTGTTTTGTTCACTATTAATGTCATTAAAGATTACCAAGGATAGCACAATTTTTGTGAAATTTATAAAAGCATACTAATTTGTGATCCCACCTTCACCTCTATCATGAAAAGCATATTCTAACTGAATTTTTCCATTTAAGTTTCTGAAAGTTGATGTGTATTAGGGGGACGACACATTGTTCCATTTTGCTGAGGCATACTCAAAGTATACCAGGAAAGCCAAGAAAACATTATCAGTTGGTGGATTCTCCAGGAAGTCACACAATCAGGAAGTGGGGTTACTCAGATCCTGACTTTACACTTTGAAAACAGACTTCAAACTCTAAAGTGTAGCTAATCATTACTTAGAATACATATGACAATGAAAAATAGTCATAGGTTACATTAGATAATTTGAACACATACACAACCACAGGAACTCATTTTCAATAGCATTGTCTTCATGATAAGAGGACAAAAATGCAGAAATAATGTAGAAAGTCCTCTTCTGTTCCTAAAAAAACACAAAGCAAGTAAACTTAGAAATTACCGGCCCTCTAGAAATGACCATATATCATACACAGATTTAAGCACTATGATGGTTGGCTTATAGCTATACTGCTTTAAAAAAAAAAAAAAGAAAAAAAGGTAGTGCAAAGTCCAAAAGCATAAGATGACCTTTACAACTGCTTTTGGATTATAGTGGCATAACATCTTCCTGCTTTCATTAGGAAAGAAAAATGCAATTTTTCTCTGAAGGACTTTGAGTGTTAAATTTTATAATCAGTAAGGATCTAGATGCTACCCTTTTCCTCCACAGGTGATTTTAGAAATGAAAAGCAGAGCTCCTGAGGGGATGCCTTGAATCCTCCAATTCCCCCAGGGTCTGATGCAGTTGCCACAGGACAGGCACTACATAAACGTTCCTTAAAACAGATCTCTTCAATAAATGGATGATGATAAAAATGGATGAATACCAAGTATATGGATATTTTAAAAACAGCATCATATATACTTTTCCAGTCTGCAAATTACTTTACCATTCATCATCCCCTTTGATCCTCCCATTGGCCCAGAAAGGTAGGGAAGAGTTTGCCTGTGATACGCAAAGTCACTGGGAAAAATGGCAATTAGTTTACTCTTCAGGGCTGGAGTTCTTCCATGAAGCCATGAACATTAAATATGCTTAATACTGGCACTTTGTTGTATTGCACTTTACTTTATTGAGCTTTATGTTGTGTCTTACAAACTGAAGGATTGTGGGCAGCCTGGGTGGCTCAGCAGTTTAGTGCCACCTTCAGCCCAGGGCGTGATCCTGGAGACCTGGGATCGAGTCCCACGTCAGGCTCCCTGCATGGAGCCTGCTTCTCCCTCTGCCTGTGTCTCTGCCTCTCTCTGTCTCTGTTTCATGAATAAAGAAATAAATAATCTAAAAAAAAAAACCAAACAAACAAATTGAAGAATTGTGACAACCCTGTGTCTAGCAAGTCTATTTGGTACATTTTTCCAACGGCATTTGCTCACTTCATATCTCTGTGTCATATTTCGGTGATTATTGCAATAATCAATATTGCAATATTGATTCAAACTTTCCCATTATTATTATATTTGTTATGATCTGTGGTCAGTGATATGACTTGCTGAAAGCTCAGATGATGATTAGCACTTTTTAGCAATGAAGTATTTTTAAATTAAGGTATGTACTTTTTTTGGATGTAATGCTATCTCACACTTTTTTAAAAAAGATTTATTTATTTATTTATTCATGATAGACAGAGAGAGAGAGAGAGAGAGAGAGGCAGAGACACAAGCAGAGGGAGAAGCAGGCTCCATGCAGGGAGCCTGACGCGGGTACGTGGGACTTGATCCTGGGACTCCAGAATCAGTGCCCTGGGCCAAAGGCAGGCGCTAAACCGCTGAGCCACCCAGGGATCCCCTATCTCACATTTAATAGATTATAGTATAAATATAACTCTATATACACTGGGAAACTGGAAAATTACTTAACTCACTTTATTGCAGTGTTTGCTTTATCGTGGTGGTCTAGAGCTGAAGTCTTATGATCTCTGAGGTACATCTATCTATACATGTTTGTTTAGTGTAATGGATCTCAGCTGGGAAAACTTTGTTCCTCATGGGTATTTTGTAAGGCCTGGACATATTTTTGGTTGTCACACTTGGAGGGGGGTGGCTTCTAGCATCTAGTGGGTGAAGGCCATTGATGCTGCTCAACATCTTACAGTGGACAGGACAATACCTCCACCCACCCCTACCTTATCCCCCTGACCGAAGGAATCATCTGGCCCAATGTCAATAATGTCCATGTTGAGCAACTCTGATGTGAACAATGAACTGCCCTGTAAGCACAATTAAGTTGATTAGGTTACTGTGGTGGTTTTATTTTTTTTTAATTTTTTTTTATTTTTATTTTTATTTTTTTTCTGTGGTGGTTTTAAAATCTGTCTGGGAATTATTTGATACTCTTCCTCTCAAGAAAAAAAGTCTTCTCCCTCAGAATCTAGGTGAGACTTTGTGATTGCTTTGATGCAGAGAGGCAGTTGCATGATTTCTGAGTCTATGTTATGAAAGGCCATACGGTTTCTGCCAGTTTGGTGGAAGGGAGGGAGGGAACATATGGCTTTGGATCCCTGAGTCATCCTGCAGGAAGTCAGGCTATCAGAGGGTGCCATGATAGCAAGGCCATTTGATGGGGCCACACAAAGAGAGAACTGCCTACCCTCTTATAGTAAGCACATGAGAAACCACAAGCCAGGACTGCCCAGACAAGCTATTCCCAAAGTCCCACTGAAGAAACCATAAGAGATGACAAATGGTGGTTGTCATCTCAAGCCACCAAGTTTTAGGGTAAGGGGTTACATGGCAATAGCTAACCAGAACAATCTCCAAATTCAGTTACTTGAAATCAAGTGCTCTAGTAAACAGAATATCCTCTCTCCCTCTAAACCGTCTGAAAGAATGTAAATCTTAACTAGAGAACTGGCACTCCTCAAGTGAAATGGATTATAATCAGCCTATGGAAAATAGGTCACCAAGGGGGAGTTTGTTAAATAGGTTTACAGAAGTTCTGAAGAACATTTTGAAATTATGGAGAACACACTGCAGGTTGGAGTCTTGGGCCTTCGTCATTTTGAAAACTGATTATTATAAAACTGAGGCATTTACTAGATGATCTCTTGATGTTGTCCCAGGCCTAGATTCTAGACTATCCTAATCTATGCATAGTTTTCAAAAGATAGGCATTTTTAAATTGCAACATAAAAAGTGCACCCTAATGAATATGAAGATTAAAATAAATATGAAGAATCACCTTACATCCACCAAACTACAAAAAGCTAAAAAAAAAAAAAAAAAACTACAGAAAGTAAATTAGAACCTAATATTGGTGAAATTTGTAAATTCACACATTATTGAGAACTAAACTGTTCAATATGGAACAAGAGCTAAAAAATACACATAATCTTTGACCCAGTAATGTCTCCTCTGGAAACTGTCCAAAAGGAAAAAGGAAAGAAAAAGCTTCTTGCACAATGATATTTATAGCCACATTATTTACAGTAGGGGAAAAAGCCCACAGGAAACAACCTAAATATCCAACAATGAAACAATAGTTAGCCATGATATGGCAGGATGCATTAATGCAAAGCTGTAAATACAAAGCCCATATAGAAATGTACAAAGATATTAAGTGAAAAAAAGTAAGTTGTTCATTTTCATATAAATGGTAAGTATATCTATAAAAATTACTTTCACACTTATAAATGTCAAAAGAGAGAAATACAAATATTTTTTCTGTTAAGGTGACTATCTTAGTATGTGTCATTTTTCTATAAGGATATTAAAACACTCTGCTTTAATATTCTGAAATTATTAATCACGCTTAGTATTTCAATGGACATATGTACCTCACAGTTATCTGAATGTTCATTTTATGTTTATTTTTAAAATTTTTTTACCAGTCATTTTTCTGAGCACTTACTATATGCCAGGTCCTGGGAATACTGTGATAAATAAGATTGAAGGTGATTTAGAAGAATGTGTTCAGTGAGAGAAATAGTCCAACTGAAGCTAAATTATGGGTGCTAGCTTTATGAGAACAGAACAGGGAAATCAGACAGCACATTGGGGAAAAAAAGATGTCTACACTGTCCTCATGCTTTTATTGATCTTGTTACTTGTCAATACTCTACTCTAATTGGACATTTCAAGACAAAGAAGAGATATCTTAAAAGCAAACAAACTCTGTCAAAGAAGTGAAGAAAAAAGATCAATGAAAGTAATATTTTAATATTTTAGCCAATTCAGATAAATCTGCAAATAGAGGCTTTTTTTTTTTTTTTTTTTTTTTTTTTGCATATTCTAATTGAAAAGAACTAGGAAGTTTTTGGCTTGGCCTTCATTTAGAACGTTTTTGCCCCGGGTTACAGTGGCTGTCATACATGTCTCATGTTGTCATCACTCAATTCAACAGAATTCAACTGGGCATAGATGACAAGGACATGGGCCCTGTCTTCTCAGAGTTTGCAATCAATGGGGGTTAGAGCTGAGTAAATGGATTCTTGAAATAGAAAGTGACAAGTGCTATGAACGTGTAGAGGACACTCAAATTGGATTGGGATTGGGAATGAAATTGACACATAAATGATGTGCGGAATAGGGGTGGGGATAGAGAGTATTTCAGAAAGAGAAAACACAGACAAAGGCATGAAACTGTACTCTTAAGAAGGGTTAGGGTCATATCTCACTTAGACCATAACAAAAAAGTAATGATAAAATTATGTCTGATAATTTGGGGGCAAAAATTAAATACTGTCATAATAAAGGGGTTTTTAATTACTATGTGCTATGGTCTGAATACTTGTGTCCCCTGCCCCTCCCCAATTTCATATCTTGAAATCCTAACCCCCCCCAAGATGATGGTATTAAGGAGTGGGGCCTTTGAGAGGTGCTTAGGCTTCACCCTCATGGATGGGATTGGTGGCTTATAAAAGAAGCTCCAGAGAGACTCCAGCCCCTTCCACCAGCTATGAACCAGGAGGAGGCCTCTTGCCAGCATGTGACCATGCTGGCGCCTGATCTTGGACTTCCATCCTCTAGAATCATAAGCAATAAATTTTTGTTGTTTATAAACCTCCCAGTCTCCCAGTATTTTGTTACAGCAGTCCAAATGGACTAAGACACTTTGACATTTACATAAATTGTTTATTTAATCATCTTTTAATTTTTCATTAAGGCTTTTTAATTCAGGCTATTTATTATATTTTTATGCTGAAAAGAAGATAGACATTGCATATAAGTATCCCAATTTTCAAGACTAAATTATTCTTTTTTCTCCTCAACCATGTTAGTAGGTACACAGAAAAATTAAGTCAATTGTTCTGAAAGATCTGTTTATACAGTAGCATTTAGAATATGACTTTAGAAAGGTTATAAAATCCAGAAGATTCAGTGTTCATATTCTAACAAGTGTCCATGAAGCTATTTGGTCAGGACCTGAAGGTAACTGGTACACAGTTTGGAATAGAGTTATCTGACTGAGCTGACCAGAAGCCAGCTTGCATTCAGTCTGTATTTGGACACGGTATCCATGGGAATGAGATCAGGCGGGCACAAAGACAAACAAAGGCCACCTTCGAATGAATGAGAGGGAATGACAACTGCCAATGTTCAAGGCATCCATGGGCACAAGAGCTTTGCTCATGCTTTTCAAAACACAATGAAATAATCTCTTACGCTGACAATACAGTGTCCATCACTCCTTTATTTCCATTGCTCTGTTTAAACACTAACCTCATTTTTATACAGAAAGCCTTTCAATGCTCAGGAGTTATGTATGGCTTCTGTAGAAAAACCATCTCTAGTCACTTTAAACTCCTAAAAGGAAGTATTGCGGTTATTCTTTCAGAACATAGAATAATAATGCAGGAATCTTCACCGACAAAATTGCACAGTTGCCGTGAACTGTTTGGACAACAAGAACAGACAACTCTTTCAAAGGAAGAACGATATATTTGAAAACTATTAACAGTCCCAATATTCTGTGGACCTGAAAACATTAGCAAAATATGCAGTTCAAGTTTATACTGGTTAGTAAGTGTCATTTATATGTACAAGAGTCAGCAGGCACAGACTGGAAAAAAATACTTGTATATAAGCACTTTGAACTAATTGTAACTTTAACAAAATTAAGCACTGGCATTAATTTCTTTTCTAATTTGTATGATTAAATGAAAATGTTTTAAAACACTTTGAAAACACCCTGAGTTACACAGAATAAAAGGCCTTAATATTTTACTAACAGAGCTTTTCAAAGCCAGCTCTAATTCTCTGTGTTATATGGGACTATGACTTCTGAAATGACTTTGAGGATCTTTATTATACTGGATAGAAATAAAGAACTAAAAGTTTAACTGGAGAAACCTACCTATAACTTCAAAGAACCCTTCTTTGTTAGGAAATCTGACTAAAGCACAGATATTAATTCTGGGACCAGAATTTGAATTCTGTTATATATTACACACCCTAAAAACCATGCGAAGCTTATTAATTACAGCTATTTTAGTGTGGTAAGTCTGTTCTGAAACAAATATATAAAAGGGCTCCCTCATCAATCCAAGCAGCCACACTGGGGGGTGGGGAGGTACCTATGCCCACAGCTTGGCTGCCTCCCTCTGCAGTCCTCAAAGTCATCAGTTTCACCCTTGAAACATCAGTTCATGTCTTCTCCATGTCAGACCCTGGAACCCCATGGAGACTGCCTTCATCAAGGCTGTCCAACATGCTTGACTTCTGTGAGGAAGATGATCCAACTGACCAACTCTTCCCTCTCAAAATATTTGTGTGGCGCCCCACTTCCTGCGATCTTTTTTCTGTTTACTACTCCCACCGCTCCTCTGCCCCTGGCATCTCCTCTTCCTCACCTGACCCTCTCAGGTAATCCCTCGTGTTGTCACCGAAGCCATCTGCTGGTCTCTGCCTGACTCACCCATGGCATGTCTTCAATGACTCTAGTCTCCTCTGACTCCTAAATCTCTATCCCCTGTTGTTCTCTCTCCTGCTTCTAATACTGCTGTATATGCAACTATCTCCTACCTAGACATGCACTTGGATGTCTCAAACAACCTAGATGCACATGTCTAGGTAGTAGACAGTTGTATGTACAGCAGTATTATATTATTATATTATATAATTATATAATGTATAATATAACATGTCCATATTAACATAGATTAATAGATAATAATTATATTATTAGCATATGTTAATAATACATGCTATTACACAGCATGTCTATAAAACATGTCTATATATGTCTATATTAGATTATTATGTTATATGTAATAATATGTATATTATGTTATAATAATAAGTTGCCTTTTTTCCTCATCTCCCCCTGTCTCAGTCAATAGCAGCTCCTGGGTTCTCTACATCCAAAACCTAGGCCTCAATCTTTTCTTCTCCTTCAGTTGCTGCACCACAGTAAATCTTTTGCCAAATCCTGTCTGTTCTCCCTAACTACTTTACAAACCTGTCCCCTGTGACCTTTCTCTACTGCTACTGAGCTTTGGCACCATCATCCCCCAATTGTGTACTAAGCTAAAACTAAGACCAGAACCAGTTCTTTATCCTTAGTGCTTTTGGGGCCTTCAGTCTGGCCTCTAATCAATCCACCATCCTCCCTGCCTCCAGTGATCTATGCAAGGAGCCAATCTGATCATGTCACTCCCCTGCTTAAGGCCTTTCAAAACTATCCAATTGTCCTAAATAGTCCATGTTTCTTGCTGCAGTTTATAAGGCCATTTCGGGTCAGATGCCTGCTAACTCTCAGCTTTCACTCTCTGTGAATACATTGCCCAGTGTGTTCTGGACATAATGACCTTCTCCTTTCCCATTCAAGCATCTAAAACATCTGATCTAGGATCTAGGAGACTTGCGTCCCATTTCTGGTTATGTTACTTTCTATCTTATATTGTCACTGATAGCCATTTTACAAGGTGAAAATGGGACTCTGACCCTTGAGGTCCTTCACAGTAGATTTGAACTGTAAAGATTCTTTACTGTTCCCATGAAGACGTGCAGGGAGGCTTAATACTTAAATGCATCACAGTGACATTTCTCCATCCTCTGAACTCAATATTAAGTTCTGTACCACTCATCTAGCAATTAATTATATATAACCAAATGATATTTATTATGTTATAGAAACTTATATTACATATATATGTTATAAGCATAGACAACAAAACAATATGACGAGAACAACATAACCAAGTTTTAAATTACACATTTTTTTTTAGGCACAAGGAGAAGGCTCTAAATATCAATAATTCAGAAACTCAGAGAGAATATCAAAGACCTGCTTTCTGTCTTTCCACTGGGCAAGTGTACTGGCTTTATCCTCCAGATAGCTGACATTAAGGCTATCAGATGGCTACAGTTATCCCAAGCTCCACATTTCAACCTGGAAGTATGTTTCTTAACCAATGTCTCTCTTACGAATGAAAATTCTATCCCAAAAGTCTCCAAGCCTATCTCCCTCCATGTCTCATTGCAGTCACATGCCCATGTCTAAGGCAAACCCTGGAGAGAAGTATGAGACCATCAGGAATGGCCCAGTGCAATCACAGCTCGAGGTTCCCTGCCTCTCACTCCGCTCTCTTAGCTGTGTAGAGGAAGAGACGGCCCCATAACTGGACTTCTGTCAGAAAGGAGGACGGCAGGGTCTGAAATTGGTTTGGAACCTTCCAGGGACTGAGACAATGTCATTATCTCATATTTGAACTGGTTTCCAAATAGACTATAAACTCTCTGGACCATGTTTCAAGTTTCCTATGGCCGGGCCTAGCATATTGCCTTGCACAAAATGGTTACTCCATAAAAAAAATGTTCAAATACTAGTATTATGGAATTCACCACAGCTGGATGAGCAAAGCAAACAGCAATGGATCATCTGAAGAGGCATCAAAGGAATCACTTTCACATACAGAATCTATTGTTGTTTCAGGACTTGTGTGTTCAGGTTAATCATTAGTCACCATAATAAATGAAAAAAAAAACCCAAACAAACACAAAAATCCTCCGATCTTTGATTTGCCAATTAGAATGACAGCCTTATGTGGTTCTTCCTCTTTTGGGCTGTGCTGAATCTTTCAGTAACATCCCAAGGCTGATAGTCCAGACAAAAGCTTTTGACTTTAAGTGGTAACATTCACATGACATCAGGATGATATTTTGGTCCTTTGCCATCTTTCCTGAAATACTTTATTTTTGACATACTGACTTGAATTTGTTTTTATTTCACTGAATGTCTAAAATTCCATCACTAGAAGCTCATCTCTTTACATTAACAGGCTTCTCTCCCTTCTGACAGGCCCACGGCTGTTAACACATTAAGACAGGACTAATCATCACCCACCTTAGAGGGAATTCATTTGAACTGACGCATTCACTGCCTGTCTTGGTGTTGAAACATACCTGTCTTGGTGGTCATCTCACAACAAGGTGGTACAGGCAATACCGGAATTTTAATTTGTTAGGAAAGGCAAGATACAGCTCTAATATTTAAGCAATTACTTGCAAATCTGGCTGCATGTCAGACGTGCATGAATAATTGTTTTTAAATAGTGATCCTGAGCCCTGGTGCATGAATTTAAATCAAACAGAGGTTCATGAACCAGGACTTAAGAGAGCAAAGCGTCCTTGATGTTGGGTAGGTATAGCTGGAGAGCCATGGGGTGAGGAGTTACTTTTTAAAAGGGTGGTTTACAGCTGCACAGGTGCTGAGGATTAAGAGAGAAGAGGCACTTTAGGGTTGGTCCCAGAAATGAAAGATTATCTCAAACTTCCCTTTTAGAAAAGAAAATTTTTTCTACTTTATAATTTTGCCAGGGGTTGTCTCTTTTAATGTAGGAAAATTGTGAGTTGCAAAGGGATAAGAAGAAATGGTGAAAATCATGAAGGCAGTGAAGGCAAAGGGAATAGCCTGGAAAATAGCACTTAATATGGTCTGATCAAGTGCAGTCGGAACACAGAAGGGTGTACATAGGTGTATAGATATGGCTTTGAGGTGTGTGTATCATGTCTGTGTTTATGTGCAGTAGGTGTACTTGTGTCTATGTGTGTGCATGAGGAGTGTAGCAGAGAAAAGCCCAAATGGGCAGGCCAGGCTGCAGCCAGATGGCAAAGAACCTTTGCTGAGAAATGTGGACCTCACCCAATATGAGGTGGGGAGCCACCAAACGTTTGAAGCAAGGGGCTGATTGGATGCAACTAAGTGTCCAGAAAGATAACATTGGTGACAATGACAAGAATGGCTTAGAGGGATAAGAGATAAAAACAGGAAAACCAGTGTACCATTGTCCAGACGCAAAGAAAGTAAGGGTCTGAACTTGGTGGTGGCAGAGCTGCATAAGGTGGGGAGGATGGATAAAACTCGGAAATGGGCTGTGAGGTTGAAACAGGGAGAAGATTCCTGGTTTTAGCATCTTCATGCTAATACTGCTGCTGGTAAACAACAGTGAACAATACGGGAGAGAATTTTGGAGGGCACTTGTTGATTTCAGTTGAGGACGCATTGAGGCCATGCTTATTTGACATCTGGGTGAAGATTGTTGGTAGCAGATGAAAATACTGATTTGGAACCAGGAGAGAAGCCTGGCTGGAGATCCTGACTTGAGGGGGGAACTAACCCAGAGAGAGAGAGAACTGGTAAAAATGAAGACTAGGATCCAGGATGGAACCCAAAACACCTAGGACTGGGCAAAACAGATGAGCCTGTGAAAGAGCGTGAGGAAGAACTGCCTGGAAAGCAGGAGAAAAATAGGGAGAATAGAAGACAGAGGTGGAGGGTGTTCCAGGAGGACAGAGCTGCCAAATTACATGTTAAAAGAAGGATTAACTTATTCTGAGAGAAATTAGAGTATTTACAGCTTGACAGGAGCTAGGGAGAGGATTTGAAGGTATTCATTAAAGAGGCGGTGACTCTAGGCCAAGGTGCCAGAGATAGGGAGAGAAGGTGAGGATCGTCTGTGGCTTGGCAGCACACTGTAGAATGTAAGTGCCATCATGCATTTTAAAATTACATTTTCCTCTCCTCTATGTATCTATTGTTTAGATTAAGAATGATATAGGCCCCTTTGGGTCTTTCTCTTCCATCCTTCATCTGCCAGTTACCATTTGGATGACTCCAGCCACTTAAACCAAGAAGTGATCAATGCAAGGTGATATATATGAAACAACTTTGAACACTGCTTTTTCTTAAATACCCATGAGAAGGTTTATAGAAAGTACATTTGACTCTAAATGTTAAAATGAGATTTGAGAGTTTTAAGTTTCTACATTGGTTGCATGTATGCTGGAGAGGATGTGAGATGTATAAACACACACACATATTGCTTTTTACGTTCCCATTTTTGGTATTACACAGTTGTACCTGTATATGATTTATAAACATCTATATGTGTACGTGGAGAGTAATGATGAATACTCAAAAATTTTACATACATAGAGTAATGCCAAAAAGATTCAGCTATCACTGACCTAGAGGCTTAATTATTCATGTTAATCTGGGATATTCCTGGTATCAGAAAATGATATTGCTTCCCTAGGAACCTGGATTGATATCACAAATGACAGAGCTTGATTATGATCATCCTGAGTTAAGAGAAAACTTGTTTCTTGGGTGTGCAGATAACTGGAACGAAAGGAAGGAATAAATATAAAAAAAAAATCATTTGCACACACGTCATTTCAAATCACCTCTGCTTTCTTGCACAGATTTGTCCTTATTAACTCCCTCCAGGTTAAAAAATCTCTCTACCTGACTTTATGCCTGGCAGCAACACATTCCACTAAAGTATTTCTCACCGCTCTTGAAAAAACAAGCCTCAGCACTTCAAAGATAAGAAAATGATGTTATGTTTCCATAGCTTCTGTTAATAATGGGTAATTAAAGAGAGATGAAAAGCTCGGATTTAAATGTGTATTAGTTCTTGGGAAGGCTGTGCTGTTCCAGAGACTGATTTTCAAGTGAATCCAACTTTACTGGCAACTGCTCAGTTAGGGCTGGTTGCCCCTCAACAGACTCTTGGGGCACCAGCACAGAATACCCATGAAGCACCTTTGTCTAAAGGGTCACACTGAAAACCTAATGATGCTTCCTTTGTCCTGGGCGGGGGGATGGTGGCGCTCTCCTCAACTCCGCCTGGGAGGAAATGCTACAGGGCGCTCTGGGTTAGGTTTCCTCCGTAGTAAAGAACAGCTCAGCTGCACGCCTTAAAGGAAGGTACGAAGTATTTATATGTATTGGGAAACACTTATTTTCTTTGCAAAAACACTTGAGAAGCAGAGCCCGTTTTTTGTTCCGACGGCTGTTCAAGCCGCAGCGCGCCAGGGTGGCCGCTCCCGCCCCGTCCCGGGGAAGCTCGCGGCGGAGGGTCGCACGACTCGGGGCAAAGCTCGAGAGAGGCCAAAAAAGAACTTTTCCCGGCCCGAGCTGATGTCAGGTGGAGCAGCAGCGCTACAGCAATCAGAGGAAGGCAGAAGGGAAGGAAGAAGTCCGCCCGCCAAGTGTCCGAGGAGCGCTGGGTGTCCCGCGTCCCCGAGGCTGCACACACCGGCCGCAGCCGGAGCAGGCGGGGGCGCGACTCACACCCTCGGGCTGAAACCGGGCGTCGGTGCTCCCGGGGGCCCGCCCGCTCCGCGCTGGGCCGGTGCACGCCGCCGCGCAGGACCCGACCCCGGGCCCGAGGAGCCCTGCGGGGCGGGCTCGGGGCAGCACCTGCTGCCGACGCCGGGGCGCAGGGCTCGGCCGGCTCCGCGCACCCCGGGGGCCCCGCTCCGCGCGTGCAGCGAGGGCGCGCGAGGGTGGGACGTGCCGGCGCGAGCCCGGCGGGGAGGGGCGGGGAGGATGCCGGGCAGCCTGGGCCCGCGTGGGACCCGAGCGGAGCCGCGAGCCGCCTGCCCCGGGCCCCGCGCAGCTCCCTCCGGCGGCGGCGGCGGCGGCGCGGACCCCCCGCTTACCTTGACCGAGCACCACCAGCAGCCGCAGCGGCGCGCCCCCTGCGCGTCCCGGCCGCATCCTGGGCCTGCCCGGGGCGGGGGGCGGGGGGCGGGGGCCGGGGGCAGCACTGCTCGCTCCGGGCACAGGGGTCCAGACCGCGGACTCCAGCCGCCGACCCGAGGGCTCCCTCGTCCCGCCAGGCCAGGGCAGGGAAAAGTCGCCCGGCGGCTCCCGGGGCTCCAAGGCCCGCCCCGGCACACCGGATCTGCCCCGCCCCCGCCCCCGCCCCGCCAGCCGGGTCCCTGCACCCCCCGCCCCGCCCCGGGCACCTGCGCTCCGCCGCTCCCCGGCCCCGCCCCGTGGGTGCCCGTCACTACCCCGCCCCCGAGGCCTGCCGCCCGCGGGCCCCCGGGGGCCTCGGCCCCTCTGCGGGCTCCAGGCTCCTGGGGGGGGTGGGGGGGCCCACGCGGCGCAGTGCCCCGCTCTCCGAGCCTTTCCCAAGTGGGTGGGGGAACGGCCAAAAATAAGTGCAGAATGACCAGGTTAGGAAAGAAAGAAGATCTGCGCACAAGTTATGATTATCCGAGGTATATTTAAGCAAGACCTGCTGCAGGAGCACCGTGTGTGCGTGTGTGTGTGCGTGTGAGAGATGGATCCTCATTCATTCCTCTCCTCCAGGATAATAAGCAGCTGATTTGATTACTAAGTTTAAGCGATTTACTTCAAGGCACAGAGAGGAGTGAGAGCCCGTATATGAACTTGTGACTCTTCCTCTTTGTATTACACCATGACCATTTTATTCCTTTGTTTTTTAGTCTCAGATCTGGAAAAAACAACATTCTGTAACCATATCTGGGATTTTTACATACCAACCTAAGAAACAGGATATTCACTTTTCTTTAAATCTGATTTTTTTTCCCTCCAAAAGCCTACAAATTCCCAGCATGTTGCTGAAACCAGAATTCTTCCAGTGACTACTTTTATGAAATAATCAGATGTTTTAATAAATCAAACTTAAGGAGCTATTAGACTAATCATTATTATTATCACCATTCCAAATCTTTATGGGGCAGGTAATAGAGCACTATGGGATGTCTAGGATACTGCCACTCGGAGGTAAAGTAGTTTACCATGGGAGGACTTAGTTGGTCAAAATCAAATGCTTTCCTTTACCATAGCTGAGGCCAGAGTCTTGAATTTTTAAAACACTAAATTGGTATTCATCAGGTGCTACTGCTTATCCTCATGACTATAAACTTTATAGCTTTGAATTCAAAAATGTATAGCCGCTGGTTCTTTCCTGTTTTCTTACCTATCATTTACTAATCCTGCTTACTAATCCTGACAAACACTTGAAGGCATTTTTTTCCTGACCTGTCTGTGGTACTCACCTGCTTACTAAGATTCCCGCTAACACCTGAGAGCTCTCAGGTGGCCGTTTACTAACCCTGACACCCAACCTTGACTCTCCTCACAGGCTTCTTACAGGAAGTCAGCCAGTTTCAGGGAGATGAATATCTGTTTCCTTCTGACTCACTGAAATGTGAGTAAGTGTTTGGAACAGACCCTTGTTTGGGAGGCGATGTAGTTCCCTTCATGTGAGAGGAGGATCTGTGCTTTGTCTCTGGGTGCTGGGGAGGCAAATGCACCCTTCTTTGCTGTTGTGCTCAGAACAGGACAAATTAGCATTATGCCTGCATGAGGTAGAGAATAAATCAGGAGCTAAGTTTTTCCAGAGTAGGTAAAAATTTCAAAGTTCAAGAAACAAAGAGTTGACTCCTGCCCCACATTAATCTTAAAAGTATAAAATGTTCTTGGGACAAAATAGTTGGAGAACTCATGCCTTAATCTTCCTAGGAACTATTCTGCCTAGGTATAACTGTGCTGGACACACATTCAGAGGAAATAAGATCAAGGCAGGGCTTTTTGAACTCTTTGGTCTCAAGGAGCCCTTTATACTTAAAATTTTTGAGAATCTCAGATGAATGGATAAAAAGATGGTGAAATAGATATTTTCTAATACTTCCAAAGTCCTATACTGCCCTTGGGGTGGAGTCCCAGTCCCACTCTGGAGTCTCCAGGTCTATGGTGCCTCTGGGGCAGGTGGCCTCCTCTGACAGGCTACTTGATTTGCTCCTTCAGGTATTCTCAGCCCTCCTTGGAGTACTTAGGGGACTTGGAGGGGGCTATCGAGAAAGCCAACATCAGCAGAATGATGCCTGAATTCTAAGACTTATTAGATGTGAGAGTTAAACTTCGGAGGGACTGGGGTTTGGGGTGTCTTGAGACTGGTCTGCTCACGGCTGTACTGGGTGAATTGGCTCATGACTGGGGCAGGGCTACCTCCTTAGACTTCTGAAGGACAGTCTGGCTCTTTCGCTAGGCCCCAGCAACTTCTAGTCATACACCAAGTGGATGGTGGCCCCAGCCACAATGCCTCCTCAGCAACCGTGCTTGTGGCACCATGGTAGTTCACCTCTGTGCACAAGGACCAAGATGTTGGAATATTATTCAGCTGCAAAAAAGGACATCTTGCCATTTGCGATGATGGATGAAACTGGAAGACATTATGCTAAGTGAAATAAGCCAGACAGAGAAAGACGAATACTGCATGATCTCACTTACATGTGGAATCTAAAAAAGCCAACTCATAGTACAGAGACTAGAATGGTGGTTACCAGGGCCTGGAGGTGAAGAAAATGAGGAGATGTTGGTGAAAGGGTACAAACTTTCAGTTATAAGATGAATAAGTCCTGAGTGTTTAGTGTACGGCCTGGTGACTATAGTCAATAATACTGTATTGTATATTTGACATTTGCTGAGAGAGTAGATCTTAAGTGTTCTCACAACGAAAACAAAAAAATGGTGACCATGTGAAGTGATGGATATGCTAATTATCTTGATTGTGATAATCAGATCATTTTATCTATTTTTTCCTTAATGATATATATATAGTATATACCTATGTGTATATACATATATTTATACACATATATACAAACTGTAATTGTCAATTATACCTTATTAAGGCTGGAAAAAATATGGAGGATCCCAAAGAAGTTTTGTTTATGTGGATTATTTCTACCTGTATTTACCATGTAAGAAATTGGAACAGATACATTCTCTAATATTTATATATTATGTATTTATGTATTAATTCAACAATAAGGCTCTTATGTATTAACATAAATAACATATTCTACAAAAAAAACCCCATATTTCCCCAACTAAAGAAATCATGAGAAGAATGGCTTCGTCTTACATTTTTGCCAATCTTTCTAATGTCTGGTTTAAAAAATAAACATTTGATTTCTCATATCTGCTCCTGCATCCAATGTGTTCTGATGTGTAGTTTCAGTGAAATTATATTAATTTGGCAATAATTTGGAATTAATCTGGTATCACACAGATGTAGATGAAAAAACAGAACATAATTGTGGATACACCTGATACTGTCCCCAAATGCAACAAGTGGTAGCTTCTTAAAGACTAGTTCCAATGTGACTCTGAAACCACATCAATAACCTTTGCCTACCCTAGTGTGTTGATTTGCAACCTCAGGAGTCCCTGGGGTTGAAATTTGAAGCTGGCCCCCATACATGGAGGGCAAGGAGAGAGAGGAATGAGGCAGACATCTTCAGATTGAGGGGTCGCAGTTTTAACAAGCAAGGGAACTTACATGCTAGGTTTGTCTGGAGTGGCCGCAAGATGAGTGAACCTCCACATTGCTGCCAGCATCCTAAGCTTATGTAGAGCCCCTAACAGGCAGGATTTAGTCATATATACAGTTCATATGGTCTCAATAACACATTATTTTCTCAAAGCCATGTCCCTAATGTTGCTCCTACATTTCAAGGATAGGGGAGGGGATAAGGAGCCTCCAATGTCCTGAGTCCAATTTGCAGATCAATCAGCAGTCATAACCTCCTCCAACACGTTGTGCATTAAAATTCATCGGCCTACTGAGCACTTTGAGTAGATCTTTTACCCCTGCAAAGTTTTGTCCCCTCATACACTGGTCATTTAAAAAATACTGGTTCACTGAGTTGTGCAGATTTTCCAATTGTTGATGCATTTCAGCACACAATATAAAAAAAAATCATATCACCTAGCTCATCACAAAAGTCTTTACATTTTGGGAAGCTGTCAGACTCGTGCTAGCACATACACATTTTCCAAAATTTCAATTTTCATTTGAAAGCTTGGATTTGATCATTGGCAACACATACTATCAGTGGTTCTGTGTGAATAAAAAAACATTTCATTCATTTTTGAGAAATGTCTACCCAATACCCCAGCCTGAATAATCATAGTCTATTAATTGTTCTTTCAGGTAAAACGGGTGTTCCATGAAAAAAACATGGCTAGTTTGGTTTATGAATCATTGAGACAACCTTCTTGACTCAGTGTGCAACACAAGTGCTTAATGTGTATTCCCAGGTTTACTCATGCAAAATATTTAAAGGACATGTACTCAAGGGTTGAGATTTAATAAAGGTAATTAATTTTTACTGCTTTGTCAAGGACATCCTTTTTGTTGTTAGAGAGAGAGAGAGAGCTCGCACACAGGAACACAAGTGGGGGGTCAGGGCAGAGGGAGAGGGAGAGATAGAATCCCAAGCAGGCTACATGCTTAGCATAGTGCCCAATGCAGAGCTTGATCTCATAACCCTGAGAACATGACCTGAACGGAAATCAAGAGTCAGATGCTTAACTGACTGAGCCACCCACGTGCCCTGTTACAGACATTCTAAGTGAAACTAGCTCTCTCCTTCCTCCCACCTTTCCTCCTCCCCTACTCTGTCCTCTTCCCCCATAATTCCTCCTTCCTTTCTTCCCCCTCCCCTTACCCTCTCCCTCTCATTTTTTCTCTGAGTATCCAGTGGTGAAGAATGCAATAATTACTCTTACTAATCATTGTTCTTGTACCATAGGGTAAATGTGAACACAGTGAAAAATACAGATAATATCTCAGGATTAGAATAAACATATTTTGGACCTACTGACCACCAAAAGGGTCTTGCGACATCGAGGGGCCACATTCTGAGAACTGCTAAGGGATAAAGTAAGGCCTCCCCACTCTTTTCTTTCCAACTCTAGGCTGGAGTCTTTTGGAGAGGAGGCTTGAAAGAATTTTCCCCAGCATTTTCTATGACCTTTTTTTATCTTCAAATCCAGGTCTTTGCCTATCTCATTCTGACATGTACAATCACCTAAACTAGAAGCCTCTGCTTTCCCTCCTTAGGACTACCATCAGGCCTTCCTGCCACCACACCATCTCAGCTCTGTCCTTAACCTTAACGTGGTGGTCTATCCATTTCCTACTTCCTCTGCCAATGCTGCTCTGTTTAGTTCAAGCCCTTTTCCTCACAGTATCAGTCTCCTATGCAATCTCTCTCTGCTTCCTCCTCTCCTATCTGCGATATACTCTATATCATCATCACAGTTATTTTTTCCAAAATGCAGGATTAATTTGCTGAAAATCTTGGGAAGTCTACAGGATGAAGTCCAAGCACCTTAGTGTTTAAGCTCCCAGTTGAACCTCGACCTGCCCCTGCTATCGCTCATACCAAAACTCTTTCTTTTGCGTGTATTATGGTATGACTTGAATTTAGTTATGGGTGTATACTCTACCTTCTCACTTAAATGCTGGATCTCTGAAATCTTCCCTGTTTCCATCACCAGCGTCTAGTCCTGTACCTGGCAAATAGTTCCTAAAAATTATCACTACATTGAATTTCTGAAGACTTCTACATTCTTCTCCCTATACCTGAAAAGGGTAGGGAATGTGAAATTCTGTGTAGCTCTTAGAAAATTTCCAAAGAAGTAACCAGTGACTCCTCAAATGTTACCCAGTAAATCCATGACAAGACTGAGTAAAATTCAGAATCCACTGCGTTTGATTCACCAACAGGTCTCCCGGCATCCCTTGAGTTGCGTGACATCCAAAAATAAAACAGATACTTCCAACTTAAAAACAAAACAAATAAAACTAAAATAATTCTACGTTCCTTAGTCCCTGGAACCATCAATCCATCTATGCATTTTATTCATACTTCTCTTCTAGCATTACAAGCATTAGCTGTCTTTGTTTTCATGTGTGTGGCAGACACGCAAAGCAACCTGCCAGCTCTGTCCACTGATTTCCTTCTGGAAGTCGTCCTGCCTCCTAGTGACATGGAGAGACACCTGGCCCAAACTGCATTGATTAGATTTTCTCCTAGAAAGTTGTATTCATAGTACAGAGATTCTAGAGGATCTTTGCTGACCACATGGACCAGGAATTCATGTTCATTTGGGGCAGCCGTTTTTCAAATGAAAATAGAAAAAGCCAATTAGTAGCTTTTCATAGAAAACAGAAAGGAACTTTTCCGTGTCAATAGCGCTCTCGCAACGATGGTGAGTGTTCCTAAAACCCGCCGGACTTTCTGCAAGAAGTGTGGTAAGCACCAACCCCACAAAGTGACACAGTACAAGAAAGGCAAAGATTCTCTTTATGCCCAGGGAAAGCGGCGTTATGACCGGAAGCAGAGTGGCTATGATGGGCAGACTAAGCCGATTTTCCGGAAAAAGGCTAGAACTACAAAGAAGATTGTGCTGAGGCTTGAATGTGTTGAGCCCAACTGCAGATCGAAGAGAATGCTGGCTATTAAGAGATGCAAGCATTTTGAACTGGGAAGAGATAAGAAGAGAAAGGGCCAAGTGATCCAGTTCTAAACTTCATATTTTGTTATGAAGACAATAAAATCTTGATGTTATGTTCACTTCAAAAAATAAAAGAAAAAGAAAAAGAAAAAAGAAAACAGAAAGGAGAGACCAAGTCACTGAAGCATGAATACATTAGAGAGAGAGGGGGATTGCTTTAGTTCTTTTTATCTTTCTGTTTTCTGTTTCCAGTCATTTGAGAGACCTGGCTGACCATTACATGAAATTCCCTGTATCCTCCTAATATTTTCTTTTTTCTTATTGGACATCCTTTAGGACAGTGACCATGTCTCATTAACTTTACTCACAGTCTCCAAAATAGGGCCTGACACAGAGTTGTTGCTCAGTAAGTGTTTCTTCCAGTAATGAATAAACACATTTATTCAACTAACATCTAACTATTAAAATGAACCAGAGAAAAGAAGAAGTTAGGAAGTTTGTCTCTTAGAACATGGAAAAGCTCAATAAAGGGAAAACTTTATTCAGTTGTACTTCAGGGATTTTTTTTAAAAGATTTTATTTATTTGGTGGAGAGATGGAGAGAAAGAGAGAGAGAATGAGCAGGGGGAGCAGCAGGCAGAGAGAGAGGGAGAAGCAGGCTCCTAGCTGAGTGGAGAGCCCAATACAGGCTCAATCCCAGGACCCTGGGATCATGACCTGAGCTGAAGGCAGACATTTAACCAATGAGCCACCCAGGCGCCCTTCAAGAAATGTATCTTATGATGAATCAAGCCAGCTCTATGGCTATTTGTCACTCTGCTGTCTCTGGAAAACTTGGGTGTTTCAGTTAGAGATATAGATAGTAATGAATGTATTTTTCAAGGAGGAAAGAGTAAACTTACTTAAACTAGCCTAAATCAAAGAAATGAAAGGATATGAGGAAATTTCAGAGAACCCAAAGATGTGAATTAATTACAGCCTGGCCTAAGGGACCTAAAGTGGAGCCTAGAAAAAGCAAGAGCACAGTTCACTTTATATAACTTTGAGCAGTGGTGTGAGTTGTTGGCTTTGCCTCCCTGTATGTACCTCCTCTTTGCCTTCCTCATGTACCTCCTCATGCTCCATCCTCCTCATTGTGGACTTATTTCCCCTTTAATTCCTCATCACTTCCATGGCCCTAAATCTTCAAACTGCAAGTGCCTGTAGTTTCCATGGCATGTCTCTAGTCCTGATTCTAGGAGACCTAATTTTAACTCAGTACATGATCTTCTTCAATTTGACACACTCATAAGACCACTCACCATGACAATCTTTTTCTTAGGTCCTCTGCCAAGAATACACAATCTTTGATCCTGCAGGTAGCTTTTTTTTTTTTTTTTTTTTAAAGCTTTTATTTATTTATTCATGAGAGACACAGAGAGAGAGAGAGGCAGAGGGAGAAGCAGACCCCTTGCAGGGAGCCTGAGGTGGGACTCGATCCTAAGACCCCTGGATAACACCCTGAGCTGAAGGTAGATGCTGAACCGCTAAGCCACCCAGGCGTTCCCTGCAGGTAGCTTTTATTCTTTTCTGAAGCCAAGACCCTTCCTTTCTCAATCATTTTGCAATTTAACTTATAGTACATCCTATGAATCACAGTAACTCTTGTTTTATTTGAAGTAATTTTGATAAGCCAGTTAGATTGGAGTCTGTCTTTTTAGATGGAAACATATTTTGAATGTTTAACATAAAAAAGTCAAACGGAGCCAATTTTGCCATTAGGATTTCTTTGACTAGCAGGTCAATGAGAATGAGCTTTGTTTACACATCAAAAGAATGAAATCAGTGAAGATGGGAGAGACTCAATGGATTAGGAAATTAGATTTTGCCAGGAACCTCTGTCTTAATCATTAAATCTTTTCTGCTTCTACATCCTTTATTATGCTATAGGAGAAAGTGAAACATTATTCCTGGCTCACAAGTTTGGTTCATCTTATGGTCTTCTAGTATTTGTCTTGAAGTTTCCTGCATTAATTCTCCTCTAGACTTCTTAGCGCTCTCTCTCCTACATTTTTAAAATTTCTAACATGATCCTTCACTTGGATTAAGTTGGGAATCTTGTAAAAACATCACTTTTGCCATTTATTCATTTACCTAACACATATCTACCACATGCAAAGTAATAGTCTAGGCACTATGGTAGGAACAATATGCTATTTGCTGTCTTTGTGAGCTTGAAATCTCATTACCAAATATTATCTCCAGAGTCTTGCTATAGATGAAATCATATGAAATATATAAGTAGAGAATATGGGAGTTTGGTCTGGTTTATGCCATATAGTGGAATGAAAGAAACTTTAGGCACATTTTTCTTTAGATTTGTTATGAACCTTTATAAAAGTACAGTTATATGGAAAATGGCATCTTCCATCAAAAACTTCTAGATCCAAAGGTAAATGAAGATGTTTCAAGGCTTAAATTTGTGGAGGCCCAATATTTTTAAAGCCTATAAAACCGTACACTTCCATATGGTATAGTATGGCAATGTAGTTCACTTACTACTTAGAGCTGTGCCCCATGACATACACATAGAGGTAGTGGCTTTCACACAGATAAACAAACTCAACAGCCCCGCCAGTCTCTGAAGAGATCTCATTCATTCAAATGCCAAGTGTCCTCCTTTCACTGTTCCCACTTATGTAAGTAGGGCCCTTCACCCATGAGCTATTTTTTGTGTCCATGGATTATGACTTACACACATGCACTGGGAGGTCAGTGTGTATTGCTATTGGCCCCTGCTGCTGGATGGCCGTGCCCTCCATCATCACTAAATAAGCATAGATTCCTTTCCATTTTGTCAACTTATGATGACTTCAGACTTCATGTTGCCAGGTTTACTTTAAGGCAGGTTTAAGACTCTGCCTTAAAATAAGGAGGCTGCTACCTCCCTGTAGACTGACATTCTCTTAGAGGGAATCCCCAGAAGGCTTGCTTATGCCCCAGTGCATTACAAGATCCAGTCAGATCTACCTGTAGCCCATTCTTCCTTCTCCAATCCCTCCCAGGAAGCATAACTGCATCCAGGGTAAAAAGGTCACGAAGTGTTCAAACAAGTTACGACATGGTATCCGGAAACACTATTTCCTCTTGACCTTCGGCTCTGCTTTTGAGTCTGGCTCAGAAATTTTTCCACCATATTTCCATGCAATTTGGCTTCTGCTCTTTCCCATTTTCCACTTTCTCCTTCTCTAACTACCTAATTCCACATGACATATATGACTAAAACTCATCTCCAGCCCTAGTACAAACTTCTTCCATGCGTTTATATATATATATTTTTTAGTATAAGATTTTAATGGTGATTATGTTTGTATTTTCTTTAACAGCTGCATTGAGGTATTACTGACACACAATAAACTGTATATATTTAAGTTGTTCAATTTGATATGTCTTGGCATTACATATTTATATTTTAAGATACTTTTAAATACTATTAAAAGATTTTTAAAAATACAGATAGTTGTGTAGGGGTTTGTGTGTGTGTGTGTGTATGTATTCATGTACGCATGCATATTTGTGTGTCCTTCACCTAAACAAAGACTGGAGGGTTAGCCTGGTAGACTCATACACCTATTTGAGGTATTAGACTTCCAGGGAGGGAGTGTAAGGTATAAAACATTAATCCAAGAAACAGATTTTCAAGGGGCAAGATTAATTTGAGTAAAGTAAGGTGTCAATTCTAAGTCCTAGACTGTGTGTGGGTGGATATTAAAAGGATTACAAAGCAAAATGGTAAAAATGGTACTAACATTCCAGGGATAGAGTAAAAGATAGTGATACAGTTTTGGCTAAATTATAACACAAGTGGAGTGGTAAATACTCTTCTCATTTCAATACAAGCATTACTGGATCATAAACCAGAGGAGGGAATGACTAGAAGTTAGAAGCCACCAAAAGTGTTCAGAGTATGTTATCCCAAAATATGCCACTTTGACATAAGGATTATTTTGAGCTAAAAGCGATAGAGACTAAGCAGATGCAAGAAAATCTCTCTGCCTTTTCCTTTCTAAAAGAAAAGGCAGGTCAATTCTTAGTCACCAGCGACAACTCTAGATTGGAGAGCACACCAGAGAAATCTGCAAAACAAACCTTATACACTGGCCCTTAACCTTCATGAGTTTCTCCATATGTTTATCTTTCCATATGTGCTGCCCCTAAAAGCCTAAACCACTTTTCCTTTGTCTTGTTATTTGTTTATAAAATTGTTCTTTTTTAAGATGCTCTATAATCTCCAACTTCCAACCACCCTTTTGAGTTACCATCACTGCGTTTCCCATGTGTATGCTTGATGAACATGTTAATAAGCTTCTGCTTTGTTTTTTGTTAATCTGTTCTTTGTGCATCCAACTCATAGGGCCCTAGCCCTAACACCTAAGAGAGCAGAGAGAAAAGTTTTTTCCTTCCCCAAACCACCAAGCATATACAAGTGATCAAAACCAAGAGCAGGAGAAAACCTCAATGACTAGGGTACCATGCCATGCCATCTGGGTTGAAAGTTGGGACCATCATGGTAGTTAGAGGACCCGAGGAAAAGGATGATAGGAGAATAGTGTTGCTGCTAATGGATATCTGTGAGATACACATTCTAGTAACCCGTAGGAGATCAGAAGCAAAGCTTTAGGCCTGGGGTTCCTATACATCTCTAAGTAGGACTTGAGCCAGAGAAACGTTATTGTAATACTATAAGCTAACTACTGCATGCCTCAGGCAGAGAATCTTCAGGCTAAGATACATTATACATTACTGCATAAAGATTGCCTTTTATTTTTTATTATAGTCTATTTCCATCCCCACCCCCAAATTAGCATTACCTTAAATGCTCCTCTTACTGGCTCTCCATATTTGTAGCAAAGCAGCAGAACTTCCTGTATTTATCATCTTTGGGTTGTAGGTTGCAGAAATGAATAGGTGGATGAAGAAGAAGATAAGTGACAAAAAAAAAGGCTGATCAGAAAAGATTAGATCAACCAGTTCCGGAGTCATTTTCTGTATATTAATATATGACTTAATTTGAACCAAAACAAAAGCTGGTTGTTGCTATTTTACATGTTTAGAATATAGATGTAAGTTCTATAAACTGTGGCAAAAATAAAATGAGCATTTTATTTTTTTTTTACTAAAAAAAAAAGTTTTTTACTAAAAAGTAATCATTTGTTATTGCCATCCACAGTAAGAATTACAAAAAAAAAAAAAACATTTAAGATAGTTTAAATAAGTTATTCAGAATTTAAAGGATAAGGCCTAAACTGTTAGCCTAAATTATCATAGAAATTAAAAATCTATATATATTAAAGAGACTACTCAGGATGAGGAGCTGAGAAGAGGGGAGTAAGATAACTATTTACTGTGTACCAAGTGCTAAGAATGCACATGCATTGTTATTTCAAATTTATCTTATTTTAGCTACTCATCACAACTTATGAGCTGGTATTATGTTCTCCACTGTGTGAGTGAAGAGGCTCATTCTTAGAAAGCCAAGGTCAGGGATCCCTGGGTGGCGCAGTGGTTTGGCGCCTGCCTTTGGCCCAGGGCGCGATCCCGGGTCTCCAGAATCGAATCCCACGTCGGGCTCCCGGTGCATGGAGCCTGCTTCTCCCTCTGCCTATGTCTCTGCCTCTCTCTCTCTCTCTCTGTGTGACTATCATAAATAAATAAAAATTAAAAAAAAAAAAGCCAAGGTCACGACAGTTGTCCAAGCAAATGCTGCTAGCAGTGTCAGAGTGGGCATGCTGACCCAAGACTCTGACTCCGAAGTTCATTCTCTTTCCACTATATTAGGTGGCCAAATTATACTTTGAGATACAAAATTTCAGATGGCACTCTTCAAAACTGCTTTATAAGGATGGGAATCATATACATGTATCAGGTTTTTTATGCAGCATATAAAATCTGAATACATTGCAGCTCAGGCACTACAAGGCATATAACTATTTTGAGTACTAGGCATTTTTCTCTTTCAAGGCCAGATTGTCTCATAGGAAATACAAAACAAAAACAGCCAACTCTAATACAATCACAGTGCCCTCCAGCCCAGCATGACTGTAACTTTCAAAGACAATAAAAACTAATAAATACAAAATACATCCATACAATGGAATACTCTTCAGCAGTAAAAAGGAATGCAATTATATATAAACAACATGGATAAATCACAAACACATTATGTTGAATGAGAAAAGGCAGCTACTTTATGAATTCTTTGATATGACCTTGAAAAAAGCAAAAGTAAATCGACAGAGAACTCAGATCCATTAAGGGGGCTGGGGACAAGGAGAGGAAAGGACTGAAAGGTGCATAATGAAACTTTTAGAGGATAGAAATATTTTATATCTTGATTGTGGGGTGGTCACATGATTTTGTACATTTTTCACAATGTAGAACTGCTGGTTTGAAAAGGATATACTGCTATATGTAAGTATCTGAACCATCATGACTTAAAAACTTTTAAAACCCAAAGTAAAAAGAGAGGTTTATAGAAAGAGAGATAGGTGGGGTAGAGTCTGGGCTATAGAAATGCCACCAGGGGAAAGAGCTCTGGGGGAAGTGAAATTAGAATGTGAGTTAAGGAAACAAAATGCCAATGTTTATGCTACAATGTCTAGGAAAGGAAAGAAGAGAGACTAATTCTTCATATTTAATTACATCTTTAAAAGGCACTTTCAATGTAAGCACATTTGCCTGACTTGACTAAAAATTGATTAAAGAGAATGGATGTTTCTTTTTATAGTCAGTGTAAATAATACTTAAACATAATGCAAATGCTTCATTGGAGAGGTAGGTAGCCCTAGGATGCCTCTTCCTCTATTGTTTATATCAGTTCAAGGATGCCTTCCTGCCAATGCCATCAAATGCAATTCAATCAACATTTCTGGGAAAATCTTGCATTCATTTTCATTTTTGCCTTTAGCTAACTTCTGAATTCTGTGCAGTCAGAAAAATTACTCTCTTTATGCTAAGTAGATCTGGTCACATTCAACCCAGCACATGTTTATGGAATACCTACTGTGGCTAATTATTGCACAGAAAGCAGAGGCAGGGCAAAACAGAAGTACAATGCTTCCTGACCTCTGGAAGTTGATGGAAGACTTGTAGGGTAAGACGTACTCAGGTAATAAGGGCCTCTGCTTGGACTTTGCCTGTGCAAGTCTGGAAGACCTATGGGAGAATTCACTGGAAGTCTGTTTGCATTCAGGGTTGAGGAGTTTTATAAATGGAGTCACCTTAATGGAAGAGATATATAAAGCAAGACCTGGCATCTGAAAGGAGGGTAACTTCCATCACAGAAAAGTGTCTGTCCTGGCTCCTGTTGGTGGATTAAAATAGAAAGCATGAGTTTTTGTCTTTAGGATTGGGACCACAAGGGTATCTGAGAGAAATATAGACAAAAGGAAGGTATTCTCATCCCCATTTCAGAAGAGATGATAGCAAGGCACTTTTTGTATTGAGGATGCCATCAACAAAAGATGACACTGGCAAGAACTAGGGGAAGAAAATGACAGACACCACTTGATAACCAAGAAGTTGTACTCATGAACATGAGACAGTCTTTGGGGATTCCAGAAAGAATTGGAGGGAGTGTATTTTTAAGGGCCAGGAATAGGTAGACTGAAGGTCAAAGAACAAAGGGTTGGATACATCCAAGGATATTTATAACTGTTAATGGAAGGCCAGTTTTATCTGCAGAAGAGCTTGGAACAGGTATATATGGGTAAATGTGTATGTATAAAATTAAAATGTCATTTAGTGCCAAAAGGACAGGGGCAGACTATAATTACTGAGGGAATTTAGAGAAGGGAGAAATCATAGTGAGTCATTCAGTAGGACTTCCTTGAGAAAGAGAGACTGGAGCTTGAAAGTCAACACCTTTAACTCACAATTCTGCCAAAAGCATTTTCCAAAGAATTGTCAGAAAAGAATGGCTTTCAGATAAAAACCGTCTTTTGGTGTCTCTGAGAGAATGGGGACTGCTCCTCAGTTTTCAAGTGAATTACTTGCATACAGTAGATACTTAATGCATGTTTGTTAAATTAATATTTTATAAATGAATAAAGTCTTAATTTTAAAACAATGTATGGCTTTAGAATTTTTAATGTTAGATAAATCTTACAAAGACACTATATAGATTCATGATATATTATGAGGAACATGTGTTAAATCATCTTGAAAAATATTTAAAATTTTTCCTTTGTACTTTCATAGAATTTGGGAGTTGAAAAGGCTCTCAGAGATCCTTCCTGGCCTCAGTTCCATTCATATAAGAATAAATTTGATAGTAATCATGTTGAATATATTTGAAATACCATTTGAGTGGACACTATGAGTTTAATCATTTAATACCCAATTCCTCCCAACTCATCTCTTACTTCTGTTATAGAGGCTAGAAGTTAAATATTCGATTTCCCTTGCAATTTGGAATGGTCCTGTAACACTGTTATGACAGATAAGATGTAAGTGGAAGTCTGCTGGGAGGAAGGAATTCTGGGACATTTTTATAAAATTCTGATTTTTTAAAAAGAAGGACAGATTGGCTTTCTACCCAACTTCTTCAAGCATGGGACACAGATGTCCTCTGTAAGGGGCAATAAACTGGCTTGTGACTAAGGCCAGCAAAAAAAAGCCAAGAGAATTAGAATTTCCAAGAACTGGCTATTGTATCTAAGATCTTAAATAAGTGGTACTGATTTCTTGACCCCTTGCAGTGCCATACGTGAGCTAATATAGTCTATCTAAAATGCATTCTTTCACTTTATAAACTCTCATAATTCTATCAAGAACCCATTTGTATTGTCACTATGAATAATGATTGTTAGATTGCAAAATGCATCATAGCTATGTTGTATTTTGCTATCATACTATATAATATGTATCGCACTATCAGCGAGGTTGTACAGAAATTTCCAGTACTAGATGACTTTTAAATTGCCTTCAAATCTAAGAGTCTATGATTAGTGACCATATTATATGTTCACAGTTTTCCTCCCAAAGAGATAAAATAGCTAGATAAATAAAACTTTACTCAGATTATCAATTCTTGCATTCATTTAATAATAAACAAATATTTTCTGAGTATCTACTATGCACCAGTTACTAAAAATATTGATATGTGTTCTCTTGCACCTCTGTGTTTTCATTTCTATTCCCATGATTTCTGAAGCCTTTGAAGTTGGGGGAAATGATTTTGGAGCCAGATAGAACTTGGTTTTTATTTCAGCATCACCACTTACTAGCTTTATAACTTTGAAGTAGCCCCTTACCTCCTGTGAGTTTCAGTTATATCACCTGTAAAACAAAAATAATAATAGTATCACCACAGTGTTAGTGATAAGATGAAATGAAATGTTAGAGAATTGTCTGTTATGTGGCATGTAGGCAATAAATGTTGATCTTCCCTTTTTTTCTCTCCTCTTAGAAAAATGGGATACTTCACCCAGCCCCATCAGTTCCACTCAAAATTACCTGCTTCACTTGTGCCAATTCTTATAGCTCTTATAGAATACAAATGACTCTTCATTTAAACATA
The DNA here is from genome assembly GCF_048418805.1 of Vulpes vulpes. Taxonomy (NCBI): domain Eukaryota; kingdom Metazoa; phylum Chordata; class Mammalia; order Carnivora; family Canidae; genus Vulpes; species Vulpes vulpes. Next base: position 121,016,431 of record NC_132783.1, read on the forward strand.
CAATCTTCACTCATGAAGATATGGTCCATCTTAGAAGGTGGAAAACTGCTGTGCTGTCAAATAATACACTAATTGGAATCTTTGCAGATTTACCCATCCTATAATGATGAAGTATGCAGAATGGGTAGGAATGAAAGAAGTGTTTGAAAAGTGAATGAAAAGGAATAGCAGATGGTACTTGGGTGCTAATAGAATATAAAAGTCTGAGAGTAAAGGAAGGAAGAAAATAGAAAATGAGAGACTCAGCATGTGAAACTAAAGAGCCAAGGGCATTTCATCGAGGATGGTTAGAGTCTGGGGTATGGCTAACTTCCAGCTCCACTAATTACAGTCTGATGACCAATTCTGGATATGATTCTTTATTTACCAGGTTGAGGCATTTCCACTCTTGTTTTTGGAATGCCATTCAGGATTGTGGTATCTAAATGAATTCATGCCACACATGCTTGGTTGAAAGATACTACAAAAACAAAACAAAACAAAAAAAATAGCTGAGCAAAGTGGAAGCTAAAGACCAAACCTGCAGATGTTTCAATGCTGCTTTTATTAATTCAAGCCAGTTCTTGCCAGTCAAGTACTAACTGGAGCACTGGCACATGACCAAACTGCATTCATCTGTGAAGTGGCTGGCAGCCTGGGTGCCTACAGACAATGGTGCTTGCCCTATTATTTCTGTCATAAGGGAGGAATTAGACCATTGTAGCTGGAATTTGTGCAGGTCAGGGACCCTACCCATTGATTTAAGACTCAATTCTCAGAGTGGAATGGCTCCATGATTCTGCTCTAATCCACACAGAAAGTTTCATTTCAGCCACCAATGAGTCCTTGAAAATCTGCAAGACATCAAATTCAATTCAGGTATACACTTGGATTTCTGTACACTTAGAAGAATTCTGGGGATCTCCTTCTTTTTCACAGAATTAGATTCTTTCTCAAGTCTGGCATTGCATACATCTTAAAGTTCATTTTGTTTGATATTCATTACTGCCACCTCCAGTCTTCTTATGGTACCTGTTTGCACAGTGTATCTTTGTTTCCATCATTTTCCTTTCAAATGATTTGTACCTTTGAATCTAAAGTCTTTCTCTTCTAGAGGGCACATAAATGGACTTTATTCTTTTATCAGACTGACAATCTCTGTTTTTTTGATTTGAGTGTTTAGACAATTCACCTTCAACATAACTAGTGATATGGATGGAGTAACATTTGCCATGTTGCTGTGTGTTTTCTATGTCTCACATTTTGTTTGGTCCTCTGTTTCCCCTTCACTGACTTCATTTGTTTGTAATACTTTTGATGTAATGATGACAGGTCTTGTTTCTGTAAAAAATTCTTTCTTTTTCAAGGATTGTTAATAAAATATCCCAGTTGATTTTGCATAATCATTGAAGCCATACTTGCTATTGGATAAGACTGTCTTTTCCATCTTCCCCTATGGACTCCTTGCTGTCCAGCCCATCTCACCTCTGCTTGAAGAATTAGGTAAAAAAGTGATTATTTGACATCTGGACTATGGAAAATTCTAGTAAGGCATGTATAAAGATTATTAAATTAGAATGTGAGAGGGAATAATTTTTCTTCTTATTGTCAGCTCCAGAGTAAGGGAAAGATTTTGATGGCTATCACCATTTTAATACTAAAAAAATTAAAAATAGAATGTTACATTTTTAAAAGGTACAGGGTACCATGTTCTCTATGATATCAAGTATATCAAAATAGAAAGAAGTAAAAAATAAGCATGTATGCTCAGAAAAAGGACAATTTGATGTATTTTCTAGTGTAATGACTGTTTTTAAATTATTTTTCTGTTTTTCAGAGTGTCTACAATGTGTATATGTTTCCTTTTACCCTATTTCTTTCCTGATTTAAAAATGGATACTCACTTATTTAAAAATATGTCAAATAATATAACTATTCTGGAGAGGAAGATAGAAGTCACCTGTAGTCCTCATTGATCACTGCTATTTGGTGAACATTTTTCTTGACATCTGCCTATGAATTACTACATTAATTTTATAAAAGTAAAAAAAGGCACCACAAAGCATAGGAAAGTGAATGTTGCGCCTATGCTCTGGATCTTATGAATAACAAATTCTGATGTATGTCATTTATTTTATAGCAAATATATCCAGATTCTTTTTTAGTACCTCCCCTGTGTATTCTCATCCTGGGAGAGAAAAGACAGGGCACTGGGGACATGTGCTGACACAAATTAGTACAAGACCTTCTAAATAACCTCTTCATAACTCAGCTTGTTTCTTTTGCAAAAATACCTCAGTCACCCTACAGCATGGTTTGAAGATGAAAACATGTATAAAATGAACATGTGTGATTACTACTAAAACTCCTTCCTATATTTTCTTCTAGCCCTTATATGTTAAATAATTTTATTTTTTTGAATTATAGGTTAAATAAAAAAAATAACCCTTTTCCCCTCACTTCTTAGTATTTTTTGTTTCTCACCATGTGGTCCAATCTATTGTTATACAACAGACTATTTATTATTAAAACATCTCATTAGAAAGAGATATGTAGTAATATGGATTCTGTGGTTTTTGTGTCAAGTTTGCAAAAGACTAATCACATTGCTGTATTGTGTACAGGAAACACCACAGACATACTTAGTTTGCTTGTTTTTTCCTTTTAGACTATCAAAGTGAAAACCTACTTAGGAGCTAAAAAAAAGTTGGAGCTTTGGAAGAAATACTGATCTTGGATACAATTTATGTACTTAAAATCACAGCAATCCCATTCTTCTTTGAGTCATTTAAAAAAACTAATAGATAAGACAGGATGCTCCTTTATCTTTGACGTATGATATGCAGCTGATGCACAAGATAAGAAAGAATTATACCAAAAATACCAAACCTCTGACCTCAAATCAGTGTGCAGGATACAACATATCTTGGATATTCAAAATACTCTTTTATTATCTCATCTATTTCTAATTATATCAGTTTGATGACTATGACCTGATACATGATCTTTAAAAATGGGTTTAAGTTAGGCATCTCATAAATTACTAGAGTCTACAAGGTTGCACTTCATTTGTTTTTGAAGGAGATTAAAGCATTTTATTCTACTGCATTTGTCCAATAAAAGTCTTATAGAAATGCACATACCTTTAAGTTATTCATTTTAGTAAGTTTATTCTGAGGTAAATAAAAAATACACAATGCAATATATCTTACGTATGTCAGACTATGCTGAAAACTTTATTGGAGTGATATGATACATGTTTCAGGGCAGTAGTTATTATACACAATAGTTTTCTTTTTGATCAAATGGAAACGATTCTTCATACTGTCTGCTAACAATTTTACAGCCTCACAGTAGTAATACACAGTACACCATTCTCTCCACAGGCCAATGTTTCCTATGAAGAAAGCAGAGAGACAGCTGTTGCATCCTGAAAGAAGGCCAGGAGGTGTCAGAATTAAATGCGAAGGATCAGGATATCCTGTGTGAAATTGTTCCAGTATGAAGAAGACCTGATGTGTTGCTGCTTCAAATGACTGTTTTTACTTGAGACAAAGTATATTAAACTCCAGGAAATTAGCCCCAGCTAATAAGCAAGTAAGAATATACTTTTATTTAATCAACAATTTACTTGTGCAAAGTACATGTGTTAGTATTGCGTGTGGGTATGATGTGGTCTAAGGGAGCTTGTGGTATTTTGAGGAGGAAGGGTGTATATATAAAAGATAAGTAGCTTCATTTCCTCTCCCCTGTTCATTTTCTTTTCTCTCAAGATGCAAGCTGCCGGGGTTGGCCGGGGGCTGGGGAAGGGGGTATGACAGGAAGACTGCCACCTGGCACTGGACCTACCATGCTACTATCTATCTCTCAGAAAGCCACGATCAGTTTCCGTGTGGGGCTTACCTTCTGCTGGGTTCTGCTGTGGAGGAACAATATGTCAGTTTTCTTCATTCAATCTCTCTCTTAAAAAATGGGGGGTGGGAAAAAGTAATGTCTACTGGGAATTGTTCAAGAGGATACCTGGCTTTCATTCTGTGTTATCTGGAAGATCTCTCTTTAAAATGTTGTCCTCAGTCTATATGCACAGAGCAAATTGAAATAAAAGATTAAGCATTGAGTCTCAGTCTTTTGCAGAAGAGTTTCTAAAATTCCACTTAGTCCTTTTTTTTTTTTTCCATGAAGATGTGACTTGAAATATGGTAAAATCAAATATCATAGTTAGGAGTGTCACTGGTCCCTAGTTTACGGTCATGAGTTCCATGGTGTGTCAGAGAATTAAAGGATTTCCAAATCTCAACTCACCAGAAAAAACATGCAACCACGCAAAGTCCTGCAAGACGCACGAGGCTTATAATGGCCTTGCCAAGAAAGTTCCAAATCAAAACAAAACATCCCCACTGTGCACTTGAGAAGATACCAACTGGAAGGCAGAAGGCAGAGAGATTCTGCAAATGGGCTCTGACTTCTCCTGCTTAGTCCTCACAGCACTGAAATCCTCCAAACAGTGGCAGGAGGGAAATGCAAGGAAGTCTTACACAAGGTTCTGAACTCATTAGTTTTGGGGAAAATGTTTTAATATATTTAAAAAGGAAAAACTGATCTCAAAGCAGAGTACATTTGAAGTGATAACTCACCCTTCCATATTTTTTCAGACTGGTAAATTTTTGGCAAGAAGTGCTTATGTGATATGGGGTGGGGCCAAGCTGATCTGGGGTGTAGTGAATTCAGGGGTTAAGCTCAGGACATTTATAGAGGCAGAATTATACATTCCCATGAGTTAAGAACTGGACCTCCTGGTGTCAGATGTCAAGAAGACAATGGGGCTGGGGCTTAAGAGCCAACATATGCTCCTTCAGGTTTCCTTAAGGTCAATGGTAAAAGGCTGTAGTTGGAATTTCTAAATTCAAGATTAAATTTTAATATGAGGATCAAAGATGCTGATTTGTTCACTAGATTATAATGTTAGACATTTGCTCTATTTTTATTGTTTTACATAAGCTGTTGCACAATAGTGCTTCCATTTGGGAAACAGCAGAATTGAGTGTTTTGCAATGTACTGCAGAATTAACATCTAGGGGTGGTTTCAGAAGTTCTGTGTAGGAAAGACTTAGGGAGAGTAGTTTGATATGAAAGGGGTTGCCCAGTGGACTCTCCTTGAAACTGTGTTTGAATTAAAAAATCTGCTGTTAAATTAAAAGATAGCATCAGTCTGAAGACTTTATAGCCCTCTTTTAATTTTTTGGATTATTAAATCCATGGCTGAGGATGGGGATTGTGGGGTGTTGATGGCCACATCCTACCAGTCTTTCCTGTAACCTTTGGTGTAGTTGTTGACAGTCTCCCACAAAGGGTTGTAAATCGGGTAAAGATATTCCTTCTTTGAAGTACAAGGCATTTTGTCACCATTACATTATGCCTATATCATGTTATGCCTTTAGAGTGTCGGAGAACCAAGGCCTGAAATCACATATAAATGATCAGTTCACTGAAGCTGATATTCACAGCAAACAGAGAGAACATGTGAACAGATTTTCCTCCAATAGTCTTGAAAATCTCCCTTGGTGGCAGTGGGGGGATGACTAATGCAGAGGACGTGAGAAGCATTGAAAGTAAATGAAGGATGCATAGGATATTATTTTGTAAAAAAAGGATTTGCCAGAAGCCTCTTCATTTGAACAATAATGTGACCGCACCTAGAGCATGAGTCATGTTCTGAGCCTGGGTCTTCCCTAGTTTTCTCAGTGTTGTGCGAAGCTAGTTTTTTCACACGGAGCAGATTACCACAGGTCTGACAAAGACATTACCCTCTACCACACTGCATGGAAGCTGGAGGGGTGGCTGTTCACCCCATAAACTGTGGCCTTTTCAGGGGATGCTGGGAGAGAATGTGGGCACAGCTTTTCACAGCCGCTACAACCCAGCTTAGGCAAACACTGTGCAACCACCTTTGGCTTTTGGTGTAGATATTTGTTTTCCAATTGAGTCTAGATATTGGTTTTGTAAAAGGAAAAGAGAATAGATATATTTATAGGTATTTGCATGTGTAGGTACATTTATTATGATTGACTAAGCATCAAATTATATGCAAAAAAAATCTCCCCTTACAAGCCTCATTTTAAGCATACTCATGACATGGAAATATTCAGAGATTAAATTGCCCATGACTCTAAGGTTTAGATAAAATAATCAAATAAACTGGACAACTGAATTTCACGTTGGATCACACAAATGACAAATATTTGCAAAGGATGAACTTTCATAATCTTGCTCTAGAGCTCTGGATTCCTAGAGAAAGTAAAATAGATTCTCTGTGGCTGTAAAAGTCAGATTTTCATTGTGTCACCCTTTATATTTTCTTACTTTCAACTCCTTGCTTCTCCTGAATGTTTATATCATTTTCTTAATATTAAAGAAAGGCTATAATTCTAGAGATTGAAATTGAAGAATGAGGGACTATGTAGCACTATATCTTCTGGGCTTGAGATGAGACTTTAAAGCATAATTTGAAATATGATTATATTGTGTGTATTTATGTATGTATATATATCTAACATGTTGTATCTCTGTATATCTATCATCTATCTATTGTCTATTATTATCACCTAATCTATTTCAATAGTGTGCTGAAGCCAGTTTATACTGGTTCATGAGAGCTGACAGATCAATTTTCAGGAGTTTTGCAAGCTGGTTAGCATTATTTTGGTAGCTTGGATATGGCTATGGCAAGATTATTTAAATCATGGAAATTGGCAAATGATACAAATTGGGGGCTATTTTTCCTCTTGGAGACCCAGCTGTTGAATAATTTACCAATATACCATTCTAAGTTTGGTCTGGAAAGGGACTTCATACATATTTTAGTTCACAGTAGAAGAAATAATCAATTTTGTAAATTACCAAAGTTAAAAGTTTTTGGCATAAACTCAGTCTTAGATAGCACTCACTTTTCTTATTAATATGTGCTTTAGTATAAAATAATAGAGTTTAGTATATTTCTTAATCATTGACTATGTATTAGTACTGAACATTTGTACTGTTGACTTTTATTTTAATCAAAACATCCACATATACATCTTTTAGATAGTTGCAGAGCTATGCACTAAAACTAAATATTATTGAAAATGAATGAGTGAATGAATGAATGAATGAATGAAAATGGATGAATCAAATTTTTCCTATTGGTGTAGCTTTTGTGTTTATTTTGGTCACTTTTGTCAAATGCTGTTGTTTGGTATTTTTGAGGTATTTTGTATTTGATTTGTGTTTGTGCATTCGTGTGTGTGTACATGTGTGTTTACATAGACATACAGATGCTCACATATATACACACATAAAGCTCAACAAATAATAGTATTAGGGAAAAGTGATATCTGGTTCATTAAACATTCTACTTGAAAACTGGGAACGGCTTATGTTAAAAATTATGCCAGGCTTATCAGTAGTTATTTCATCTGTCCCCATGGCTGTCTTTTCTAACAAGTTTAAAATGCCGTTGTTTCCATCTTTCCCCTCTGGTTAATATATTTGGTTTAAATGCATGTGAATTCTTTGCCAAGCAGTCATAGAGGCCAAGTGTGAATTTAAATTCACCTGTTAGATTAACTTCTAAGAATGTGCTGAGATTGGAGCAATGCTGCCAAACAGGCTGTGCACCGGAGCTGTGCGACATGGTGACTCTGAATAAGAAAGACCTGAATTCTGTTGGGAAAAGAAAGAACATATGGGAAAAATGATTTCTGAACCTGGAGATAGGTAATGGGAATGAAGGAAATTCCCAAAGTGGACATTTCTGAACACTGACAGGCCAGCAGGAGGATATCAAATCTCTGGAAGATTGAGCCTTCTAGTATTGATGATCTTGGCATTCCCTAGGTGCATGGCTTTGGTCGTTGGATCTTAGACATAGATGTGGAGAACCATGAGGTAGGCCAACTCTGCGTCCTCGGAGAACTCCTTGGAAGTTAGTTTTAAAAGTGAAATCCATAGCATTTAATTTCTCCCTTGATTTGATGCTTTTGAGAAAAGTAGAATACAGGACTTTCTGGATAAGGTGCTGGACAGGTGCTGGTCTTGCGATGGTCAGCCAGGTGGTGAGATGGAGTTGTTGCAGAAGTATCAGCAAATTTTACAGCAGTAGTTCACACATGCAGCTATGATACATTCATTCATTGTTACTTTCCTAAGAAACAGAGCCACCTAGGAGCTTATTATGCTACAGTAGAGTCTGATGCACCATAGTGATTACTTCAGGAGCAAAGAAGCTCATACAGAGGTGTGATATCTCTCTGTCGGGGCAAAGTTTCAAGCCTAAAATTGTTTAAAATACATTTCTGGAGTTCTATTTAAATATGATTATGCCACACTAAAAAGCAGTGGCTTCTTGGTAAAATGCAATACTGAAATGGAATGCTGCCTTTCATAAAAAAAAGAAATGTGTTTGGAAGATTAAATACCTTTAAAAAAAATTAAAAATAAACATACTCTCACAGCTTGAGGGTTTAAATGAACCATGTGCCAAGGAGTTGAGAAAAGTCCTACTTTTGGTTACATCCTGGGACCCCTAACGTTCAAAAGCCTCTCAGCAAAGGTGACTTCAGCGTTTCCGGGGCATCAGCCTGCGCTGTCCCGTTCTGTTCAGAAGCCGTCGTAGCATATTCCACACATACCATGGCTTGTCATGTCAAATCGCTGGTACGCCCCACAAAACTGCTGTGAAGTGTTTTCAGCATAAAGTTTTGAGTTTTAGGGCTCATGTCAAAATTAAGCATGTTCTATGAAAGCTTAAATTAATCCATTCAGTGAGCTGCTTTTAAGCAAGTCTAGCTTGATTTTTCCATCAGCTCAACAGTTTCCAAACACTTTAGGAAAAAAACCCACACTTCCCAAGTACAGAACCCAACACAATGATGTTGAATGTATTCTTTGTGACTTAATTCTATTTTCAGTCCATATTTTATATATACGTTAATCAGAACAATTTTCTCATTTGAACAGGGAGAAGTGATTGTTTTCGGTTAATTCCTTTCTTGTCATTTACATATGTTAACTATCATGCTGAATGTGGCTATCCATCAGGAATCAATGGAAAAAGCTTAATTTATCAATGATCATAAAAATCTTTTTATGCATTCCTTAAATACTCTGAATGCTGATTTAATATATAAATATATGTGTACATGTTATTCTTCATCTTCAAAACACTTTGTAATTTTACTTAAATAACACAAATGACTAATTATTTAAAAATATTTTTCATCATTTTATAAAATATATCTTTATGGTATTGTTTTTGGATCTTCTTTGATCTGTTATTTTCCAAGTGATTAATCCCTGATGGATTACGTAAAGTTACGTGACTATGTCTTTAATTGTATTAATAAATTTCTTGTCACATATTTGAGGCAAACCTGAGGATAGATCATCGAATAATTATTATTTTTTTCTCCTATTAAATATGTCATTTCTCCATTTTCTTCTTTAGTGGTCTTTTGAAGAATCCAATCTGTTGATAAAATACCAAATAGTAACACAATTAATTACTTGAATTTACGTAATAAATACTAATTTACTTGGATAAAATTTAATTTAATACTATGTTAGTGATTCTGGGCATACAAAATAATTAATATAATTGAGAGGATTTTTTTTCATTGACCTATTAAGTAATACTGAATGTCAAGAAATGACATTTATCAAATTGCTATTTCATCTTAAACTTTTTTGTTGGTTAAATATAATCATGTCTCCTAGTAAAAACTAGTACATGGAGTGAACTAACTTTATTATTATTTTTTAAAGATTTTATTTATTTATTCATGAGAAACAGAGTGACAGAGAGGTAGAGACACAGGCAGAGGGATAAGCAGCCTCTACACAGGGAGCCCGATATGGGACTTGACCCCGGGTCTCCAAGATCAGGCCCTGGGCCGAAGGCAGTGCTAAACCGCTGAGCCCTCCAGGCTGCCCGAGTGAACTAACTTTAAAAGGTTCTGGGAAGACATTTGGGAAGACATACAAACTATAGTTAGCTGGCACTAAATGGCACTTTCCCACCATCTTTTTACTCACAGATATGGCAGAGAAATTCCATCAAATCATTGATGGTCATAAATTGAGGTCATTAGAGCTGGTGGGGAATTTGACACATGTACTATGGCTTGAGAGGTGGGGGAGATATTGTCTGGATTAACTTTCAATGTGTTAGAACATCTGCCTTTATAGGTTTGACAGGAAGTACCTCTTGAAAAACATGCTGTATCATTTGAATATGAAAAGGATCTCACTGAACATAGAAGAAATTTCACCTAGAGGTGAATGTGGGTAACTTTTCATTATACTTTGTAATTTGGGGCATTATAAAAATTATGTGCTTTATTTATTTCCTATTGTACATTATAATAAAAATAAGTATAGGGGCTGGAAGTGACCTTTGTAATAATCTCATCTAAAACCTGGATGGCTCAGTTGGTTAAGCATCTGCCTTTGGCTGAGGTCATGATCCCAGTGTCCTGGGAATCCATCAAGCTCAGCATCTGGCTCTCCTCCCCACTCATTCTCTGTTGCTATATATATCTCTCTCTCTCTCAAATAAATAAATAAAATCTTTAAAAAATAAAATGTGGGTATTTTAAATAAAAGGAAATAAGGGTCCAAGAGTTTTTTTTTTAAAGTCTGTGTATTTTTTTTTAAATTAGAGAGCAGATTATAATAGTTCAGACAATGAGTTAATTCTTTGAAAGTATGGTACCTCCATATAATTTTAATCATGAAATTATGGTAAATTATGCAAGGGAATGATATATTTTAAAAAATCATTACTGAGTAACTGCTTAGATGGGATAAATGGTCAAAAATGCAGTTTTAAGTTAAAGACGGTAACTTCCTTATGTCTTCCACCATGGTAGGGCTTTATGTCTTCCATCATATCAGAACCTAGTTGGTGGCAGATGAGGAAAAGGTGACAACAGACAAACATGAAAAAATACGAAAAAACAATAAATTTGTCCTGCAGTTCTATGTCTCAGAGTTTTTCTCTTTAAGCCAACAATAAAAGTTCTGGATTCATAAACTATCAGGCCTACAATGTTCTGAATTGAAAATAAATCAGACAAGGCTTTTTACAGAAACAGGTGGTAAATTGTAAGACTTTTCTTTCTCTCTTGTCCTTCTTTCAGATTTATTTATTTATTTGAGAGAAAGAGAGAGAGAGAGAGAGAGAGAGAGAGCTAGCAGGGGGGAGGTGCAGAGGGAGAAGGAGAGAGATGAATCCCAAGCAGACTCCCTCATGAGCATGGAGATGTAGGGCTCAATCTCACAACTCAGATCTGGGCTCAGATCTGGGCTGAAATCAATAGTTGGATGCTCAACTGACTGATCCACTTAGTGCTCTATTTTAAAACTTAATTGTGTTATCTGAACTTTTCCACTAAACTAATTCTATTAACAGGGTTGTTAGTGGAAATTGGGTCATAAGAGTGGAGACTAGGTAAAACAGTACATAGCTTAAAACTGGCTGGGGCTGATACCAGCCAAAATTAAAAACAAGTTAAGTTTGTTTTCAATGTCCAGACTTACAACTTTCACTTTCCTTCTTTGCTTTTCCATATTTACTTATTGGTAAGTAATAGATCTTATTTATGCTTCCTTAGTTCAAAACCCTATGGCAAAGGGTCAGATTTAACAGTACCTGGTAGAAATTATGTGCTTACTGACTATAATATGGAATAAATGTTGAATGAATAAATTTAACTAATATATAAAAGACTAAAAAATGGTGGTGCTATCCCCCATCCATGTCAACCAAGGATATACATATTGGATGAAGAATAAAGCTTTAGGATTAGTAAATAAATCATCAGTGATGGAACTTTAGGCATCAGTATGAAATCAAGTTAAGAGAGAAAAATGTTCTGCTTTCTTAGAGTTCCTCTGTGGGTTGAGTCTCATTCCATTCTCTTGGTTATATTGGCCTGACTGGACTTCTCCCTCAATGTGTGGTACTATATTCCAGAACATGTTTCTCAATCTATTTAAACCTGTGCCCCCTAAAAGCCTTCTCTCTTCTTCTTCTTCTTCTTTCTTTTTTCTTCTTTCTTCTTCCTTCTTCCTCCTTCTTTTTAAAGATTTTATTAATTTATTTATGAGACACACACACACACACACACACAGAGAGAGAGAGAGAGAGAGGCAGGAACATAGGCAGAAGGAGAAGCAGGCTCCCTGTGGGGAGCCCAATGTGGGATCCAATCCCAGGATACCGGGGTCACGACCTGAGCCAAACAACAGCCACTCAACCACTGAGCCACCCAGGCATCCCAAGCCTTCTCTCTTCAATAGTAAGTATATTAAGCTACTACTAAGATTTTGAAAAACTTTAATTTCTACCATGTGTACTGCAAGGATAAATTATATAAAGACTGTGCTTTTTGAAATAGATTCATAGCTCCAGGAAGAATCTGGCCTGTCCCCTGTATGGAGCCTGAAAGTTCCAATGAATTTCCAAAGTGGTCAGATTTGGAAGAAGCAAGAAGAAAGGATAGTCCTGAGGTTTCTGCTCCAGGTCAAATTAGTGTAAAAAGATCCGTGGGGATGAGAGTAGCTCTTTTGAGTCTATTACAGACCAAATACATGCTTCAGGGAAGTTCAACATGGATTTGAAGCAGGAGGAGTGGCAATTAATCTTTTTTAGTATAATGGAGCTGCTGAAAGTCTGAATCCAATCAGGGACTCTCATTCCAAAACAAAATATTTTTATACATTTCAGAAAGTTCATGAACCTCTTGAACAAAACCCAATTCCTGGAGTTCCAGAATAAAGAGCACTGTCCATAGCCTCTAGCAGTGGGAGATACTGGAAACGGATGGGCTTCGCTGACAGATCGTCTCTTGCATCCAGTCCTTTACTAGCTGGTAATCTTGGGAGTTACTTAACTACTCTTTGTTTTAATGTCATCAAATATGAGATGCAGTTAAAATACATAGTTGGAAAGGTTGTAAGGAAAGCAAGAGCAAATAAAAGGAAGAGAGAACACAACGTAAGGGTTTCATTAATGGTGTTGGCACCGAAGTAAAATGGTCTGGATTTAGGTCCTTGCTCTGAACCTGATAAATCATGTGGCTTCAGGGAACATATTTAACTCTTGTACATGTCAGTGTCCTCATTAACAAAATGAGGCTCAGGGCCATGTCTTTCTCAGAAGGTTGATGTTAACTTTAAAGTGGGAAAGTTTAAGTAGTTCTTATATGCGGAAGGCCCGCAGTCTGTTCTAATTCTCTTCCGTCTACTGTAAAGTCACAGTTCTGATTGCTGGGTCTCCCACTGAAGTGGTTGAACTAACCACCTCTCCTGGTCAGATGGTCAGAGCAGTCCAAACGTTGCTAAATGACCTTCCTTTCTGGGCCAGAAGAGATCCAAGAAGCCAGCAGAATGTATCAACAAAACATTTACTGGATGGAAGAATGTGTTTATTTTTACCTTTATGCTCCTTCAGGCTGGTGACCAAAAAACCAGTGGAATAAACCATATTTGTTTTAAGCAGAGATATGCCACCAGAGAAAACCTATCCAAGTACCAGCTCTGGCTTTCCTTTTCCCTCCTAAAACTATATGGGCAGTGCAGTGCTCAGAATAGAAGAGCACACTGGAAGAAATCAACAATAAAATGCTCTCTGTAATAGAGGTGCAGATAAGTGAAGAAACCATTCTTTACTTCAAGCACAGCCTCAACCCCACTAAGCCAGGTCTTGGGTACCACGTTGTGGCAAAACCAGGTATTACAGACACAGCATTGATAATCCTGTAAAGTGAGAGGAGGAGCTGGAGGTTTGAGAAAGCAAGGAATTCTGTCTTAGAGACTTTGCTGGAGAAAAGCTATTTACTGAACTAAGTGCTACTGACCTACATCTTTAACTTGGCTTTGTTTATCATCCTCTATGAGTGTAATCCACCCCTCCCAAAAGAAAGTTAGTTATTGTAAGAGAGTCAAAAAGGATAGGAATAGTTGGCAATTTTGTGGGACAGAACTTTTTTATTGAAACTATTTGATTAAAAGAGAATTCTGCTGCTCTGGTATTGGAAAAATAAATATGTAACCACAACCTGGTTTAGCAAAGTTTAGCTATTCAATAAAACAACTTGGTAAAACATAGAGTGGTATTATGTTAGTATAAACACCAATTTGATGTTTCATTAGAAAAACATTAAATTCAACTTTTCAATGGGATTTTATTCTTTATTAAATTTAGTATAAATGCTATTGTCTTAGTTCTCTTTATAATTCTCAAGGTAATAGACATATAAAAGTCTTTTACAATCCTAACCTCCAGAGAAACTCATCATGATTTTTGGATTTGTTGATTTATTTTTTCTTTTATAAAACTGGGATTAAGTTGTGCACAACGTTTGAGATATACATTTTTTCTTTTGTCTTGGTCACCACTTCAATATTTTTAATGGGTGTATACTACTATATTATACAGCATGGATAAATAATAATTTATTTCACCAATTTGCTGTTGATAGTTGAAATAGGAAGTCAAAGGAACTTTGGTTCTTACCTTCCACAGTGCTAATATAAGCAGCATTAATAGCAATAATCCAGCAAAGGCACTCAACAGGATGACCCATAATGGCACTCTGCCTGGCAGCCCATCTTTGGATATTTGAATGGCAAACTGAAATTTATTAAACAAGACTGTTAACATTGATAAACACCTGTTATAACTCCTGGTATGTTGAGTTCTTGCAGGTAATTTTCTAGCAAACAATGTACTTAATCTTATATTTAAAAATGCCCTTCATCTATTCAAAATCGCTAAGCATGTCAAATTTATTATTACCCCAAATATTTATAATTGTGTGCTCTAGAAATGTATACATAAAGAGTAAACCGTCTATGAATCAGAATGCTCAGGAGCAGAGGTGAATTTAACTCAGTAAGAACCAAGAGTATTATATATTTTAAAGATTTATTGATGGACTTGACTGCATTATCATGATGGTTAAAGTTTAGGCTGGAGCATTACCACAGGTTGTTGACATAAAAACCTGAGTAGGTCTTTTTCTAATTCTAATTTTAATGTGCTTTATTTTTTGTCTACAAATTTACATATGATTTTCATATAGTAAAATGCACCAATCTCAAGTGTACAGATAACATGAATTTTTGTGCATATATTCACTCCCATATACTTTTTATCATAACACACTGTCTCTGCCAATCGACTTTAGTCTATAAATTATGTCTTAACTGAAGCAAAACTTTGAAGTAAACAGCTTTTGGTGTTCCAGCTATTCAGCATGGCATCCAAATCACAGTGAAACTTGTCTGCCTTGTGTCTCATCCCTAGGTTTCTGAGAAAAAAAACTAATTCAGCGTAGATATCAATGACTGATGATAGCTCAAGTTTTTGTATTTGCTTGTAACAGGGAACATCTCAATTCCTAAAGCTAGAGGGAAGATTGGAGGTAAGAAAGAAAATGAACAGGGAGATATTTATAAATGTTGGATAATGATACAAACTCAGATCGCTCTGTGTGGGTCACTGCTGATGCTCTGGGAACACAGCTGGCATGAGTGTACATCATACAGAGTAAGATCTTTCAAGACAGATTTTAAATACAACTGAAACAATTCCCTGAACTTACAGATACAGAAACTGAAATCTGGATGAGATCAGTGACTTCTCTAAGATCACGCAATTACAAAATGATGACCTTTAGTAATTTTAACAATGTAGGTATAATTTTCCTTTATGGTAAGATGCTGAATAATAATTCCATGGGGAATTTTACACTAACATTTAGGGAAAATAAAGCTAATTATAACATTTCAACAAAACATATCTAGGAATCAAAGGTACTCTTTTCCAATATAATATATTCTCATTTTGGGGGAGGAGGGGTGCTTACTGGTAAAATTTTGGCTTCTCTGCATGTGGAATGACTTTGCATCTATCAGTGCTCTTTAAAATGTAAGTAAACATTATATGCATATATTATTTAAAGAGGTTAATACCAGGGGTCAAAAACATTGGAATTATTTGAAATAAGTATTAATTTGAAATAAGAAATTTTTTTTAAATTTTTTTTAATTTTATTTATTTATGATAGTCATACAGAGAGAGAGAGAGACAGAGACAGAGACACAGGCAGAGGGAGAAGCAGGCTCCATGCACCGGGAGCCCGATGTGGGATTCGATCCCGGGTCTCCAGGCTCGTGCCCTGGGCCAAAGGCAGGCGCCAAACCGCTGCGCCACCCAGGGATCCCAAAATAAGAAATTTTTAAACAACATCTGAATGTTAGGTAGCTTCCAAAAAAAATTATGTAAGTCATACTATCCACGTGGGATATTTAAGCCCCCACATGATAAGAGGAAAAATGCTTACATAATCCACATCTATAGTAAGTCTCTGGCTTTATTTTGTAATAAAACAGGAGAAAAGATCTCAAATCATTTTATTTTTACCAAGGACTGAAGCAAGCATTTGTATGAGGGAGTAATATTTCACTTTTGCTTCAGATTTCCCAATGACTAAATGAAGGAAACCTTTCAAAATTTACATTTATTTCTGTACAGGGTACAGTCATTTTCTGTAAAGTGTTTTTCAAGTCTGCTCTTCAGATGTCAACTGCATTTTATAATGTCAGTTTTTTAAGGAGGAAAATCACAAATGCATCATTTGTTATCAAGGTAAAAGTAAAAACATCAATTTATTGTGATAGTTACAAGCAGTAAAGTCAAACATCACATGTTAATTGTAAATATCATGATTTTTCCCAGTTTCTTACAAAGAAAACTGAAATCACACTCGAAGCTAATTAAGTATAATTTGAAGCAAAAAGTGTCTGTTACTTAGTGACTAGCTAGTCATTGTTTTAGGTTCTATAAGCAATTATAATACATTATGTCACAAAATTCAGAGTGAAATGTATAATGTTTTTCAAAACTTAGAGCTGCACTTACTTCTCTTTTTTGATTGCCAGTACTTAAAATCAGGGATGTATTTTCACTTTGAAGGTCTGCTCTTACAGTAAGATTTAAGCTGGAAAAACGTGCCTGAAAAGAAAACAGGATATATTTTCAATATATTATGCTAATCACAGTGAGAGCTAGTCATGTGTGAGTAGTAAAATTTTTTAAAATTGGGATTTACCTGAGAGATTTAAAAACACTGGTTTTGTTAACATTCTAATGGAACTGGTGGTTTCAAATGATGACCCATCCCTCTTTTCTCTACTCAAATTGTCACTTAGATCCTTGTTATAGAACGGAACAATTTTCTAAATCATTTCCTTCAGATTTATCATTAGCAAAAATAAACCTCAAACCCTGCCTCCCTTTCATATAGCTAGGTACACTCTAGTAATGAACTTTATATAGGAGCTTGTGTAGGATTACACATTATACATGAAATTGCCAATATCCAACAGTCTGTGACTTACAAAAATAGCAACTTTAATATGATCAAGCCTAAAAAATGGAAATCTCATATAATTAACCAAACACTTCTAAGAGAGAAAGAAATCATATAAAATACAAAGGATTAAGTTTTAAAGTAACTTGTTGTCAGACAGATTTGACTATTAGGAGCTAAAAAAAATAATCTTTCTATTTTACTTATATATGTGTGTATATATATGTGTGTATATATATATAGTGTATATAAATGTATGTGTATATACAGTATATATAAATGTGTGTGTATATATACATCCTATATATAGGATGTGTGTATATATGCATCCTATATATAGGATGTATATATATATATATAAAGTCTGATCTAATACAATGAGTCCATAATAAAGGTTAGCTCTATTTGCTAATAATGGTGTCAAGGAGTCAAGCATTGTCTCTCTACAGTTCTTTGTCTCTTAACTGATTTCTACAGTATTAAGATAAATACAAACTTTTATACTGTATCAGTGTTTATTTCTAGAGGTGCAAAAAAAAGAAAAAGAATAAGAGAGACAAAAAAAAAGTATACATCTGGAAGGGGACCTTGGAGATAACTTAGTTACTAACAAACAAGATGAGACCCAAATAGTTGGTTAAGTAGAGCTAGGACTTAGACCATATTTTCTTATACTTCCAGTTCTTTCTACAAAGGCATTCTGTTTTGCATATACTAAGTAATGAACAAATTCAATAATTTGAATTCAATAATTCAATAATTGCAGAGAAAAATGCAATCACTTACTTTTATAAAAGTTGGTTTCCATACGATAAGTGAAACATTGATTTGGCTCATGTCAGAAGGAATCAAATTACATGTAATGGTAGCAAATTTACATGTACTGCAGTCCTGTTTAAATGTTCAGAAGTATATATTAATATCTTTGCCATTTGATAAAAAGATACCATATTAAAATATTCTATAAGATAGCTATTTTTAGGTTTATAGTGAATATATTCAGTTAAAAAACATGAGATAAAACTAGCACTTGTCTTGGTTATCTGAATTTACCGGAATTGTGCCTCGTTTGAGATCTTCAGATTTGGATATAATCGTTTTCTTCCCAGAGTTGACACCAAGAGGGTCCTGAAGACTACTGGGTCTGCAGTTTGCATTCTAAGAAATGAAAATATTTTTTTATCAGACAATGCCAGATGTCAGAGGGAAAAATGACTTGTATAACAACGTGAAGAATCTGTGAGTGACAGCTATTGTCACAGATGACAGATCCATCTTTGGGTGTGTGCGATATGGAAGAAGCCATTCTGTGGCAGTCATATACACTCACTCCCAGATAATCATTACTGTTAGCATGCTACTTTTAAATTGTCATAGATATCAGTGAGGTTGTTATAAAAAAGTAAGGATGCTAGTGGAACTTAATATTGAGTAAGTAATACACTCATTATTTTATTGTTTTCATCAAACATTAGTTGTAATTTCCCATAACACAGAGAAAAGAAATGAAAACTATACTGAAAAAAGCGTTAGCATTTATTATTCAATATGATGGCTTATATGATGGTTTGTGAAACAAGCAAAAAAAAAAGAGGGGCTTTCATCTGTATTTATGTACTCATCCAATAATATTTTAGGAGTCTCTAAACATCAGGGGTAAGATACATGGTTTTTGTGGGAGGAAGATGTAAGTAGGCAGTTCTATAAATGTTAAAATGCCATGTTAATAAGACAGCTCATTCTTGGATGGTTTTACTAGACTTACTCTAATAAGATAATGTATCAAGACACTCTACATCCTTGATAGAAGGTAATAAGGATAAAGTTCATAAGTAATAGGAAAAGCACAATAGGAAAAGTACAGTCTTTCTACATCCTCACAAACCTGCTTTTTTGGATTAGAGAGCAATGGTAGAGGTTTAATTTTTCTTTGCTTTTAGGGAGACATTTAAATATTATAATCCAACTGTCATTGTTCCTCTTCTAACAGCAAATACTCTTGACTTCTGAGAATATATTAACTTAAAAAATCTCTAAAGAGAAGACAGATTGTCAAATGCTGATGATATGCATATATTACTTCAATATTTGTTGTGATTTTCTATGTCTGAGAAACTGAACCATAACAATTTACCACACTGACTCATTCAAAGTTATAGGTACAAAGTGGGTGTGATACTGCTATTATTTGGGATACGTGAAAAAATAGTACTGGACTGTTTTATGTGCAGCTGTGTGTGTGTGCTTAAGAGCACCTAAGAAGTCTCCTTATAGAGCTGTTTGATCACCTCAAATTAAAGCTGTAACAAGCATTTTAAGGCATCAGTCAACAAGTAGTTGTCTAAAATCTACTCTAGTGGATTGAACAGTATTCCAAAAAGACATGCCCAAGTCCAAGGACCTGGAACCTGCGAATATGACCTTGTTTGGAGACAGGGTCATTTTGGGACACTTGGGTTGCTCAGTTAGTTAAGTGTCTGCCTTCAGCTCAGGTCATGATCTCCAGGTTCTAGGATCAAGCCCTGAGTCAGGCTCCCTGATCAGCGGGGAGTCTGCCTCTCCCTCTGCCCTGCTCCTGTGCTCTCTCTTTCTCTCCCTCTCAGACATATAGATAAAGTAAAAGGAAACAGGGTCATTCAGATGTAATTAAGGATCTCCAGATGAGGTTGTCCTGGACTTAGGATGGGCTCTCAAATTCACTGATGAATTTGCTATAAAAAAAGGGGCAAAGACACAGAAACACAAGGAAGACAGGCATGTGAAGACAGAGGCAGAGACTACAGTTATGTTGCCAGAAGCTACGGCATGCCAAGGGCTGATAGTAGCCACCAGAAGCTAAGAGAGAGGCATGGAACAGATGTCCCTGTGAGCCTCCTCACAGAGGGAATGAGCATTGTTGACACGGATTGTAGACTCTGGCCTCCAGGACTGTTAAAGAATAAATTCTGTTGTTTCTAGCCACCCACTTGGGATAATTTATTACCATAGCAGTTGTAGGAAGCTAACACATCTACCAAGTAGCCAGTGGAAGTTATTATTTAAAATTTTCTAAATGCTTCTCCAGGTCACTTTGGTAAAGCTCTTTTATCACAAGCGGCATGCAGAACAAAAGGCTTTAAATACAAATTGAAAAAAATAGCAATAATGATGTAATTCCAAGGCACACATGACTTACATTAGAAGATGACCATCCACTTGGGTATAGCACAGGATAACCATCTGATGTCAAGTTGGGAAATGAAATTGACAGCTTAAGTTCTGGCATCGGAAAATGTCCACTCTTTCTAATCTACAGGAAAAAAATTTAAAAGGTAAAGGTAAATTAAGTTGTATAATATTTTGAATCTGAAAGTGAATGCAGACAGTTTATGGTGCTGGACAGAGACCTGGCACAATTAAAAAAGCAAAAAATAGGGATGTTTAATAGTGGCCATATGGATCAGCTACAATGTATATTGTTCCTTCATCCTCCCACTCCCAAAATAGGACTGGGATTAAGGAATATCAGAATTAAAATTTTATGTCAATTTACTATGCTTATATCTTTTTGGACATACTAGTCTTGGGAAGGAGGGAGGACATTTACTTGATTCACTCAGAAGAGGTGATCATATTTTGTTTGCCTCAACCAGTTTGTGATAACCCCTTAGGCCCATAAATCATTTCTCAGCCCAGTTACCTGAGATCTTCTATCACTCTGCACAGGCAAACCAGATATCTATCTTCTTCCCTTCACTATCCTATCTCCAGCTAGGGCTACTGTGTCAATAATGATTGATAATCTAATTGGATGAGAGTCACATTGACTCTCCTCTTGATGCACATCTGCTTTTATCCACTAAACTACAATTCCCACTTACTATCACATCATGCCACTAGAGGTGAGTGTATCTCATAGGGAAGGAAACCTAGGCAGGATGAAATTCAGCAGGAAGCTGAATTCATTCAAAGGTCTCCACAGGTATTAGAGGTGCAATCGAATTGGAGCAGCCAGGTGCCATGGCCTTCACACCCTCCCTGGGCTGAATTCTTAGGTGAGTAGGGAGCTCTTTAATCTACAGATGCCAGAAAATCCAACTGATCTAACTGAGTCTTCTGAAATGAGAGTTACACAGATTTGAAGCATTCCCTGTGGTTGCCAAAAACTAAATGCATCCTTTAATCTTGGAATTCTAGGAATTCCTGACCAGCTGTGCCTGGCCTCTTAATCATGCTCCTAGACTCTTGCCACTTCTTATTGTAATATGCCTTAAACTTGCCTGCCACGGCCTCCCAGTCTAATTTCATGTTTCTTGCTAAATAGTAAAAAATCATGCAATCTCTAATTAACATTTATTTTTTTCTGATTAAAAACAAGGTTCTTTACTGAAACATTGGAAAAATACTGAAAATAAACAAGAAGTAAGTGTTCTATAATTCTACCACACTGGTAACACTTTAGCATACAACTTACCTGTTTGCATATCTTATAAAATCTGCATCATATAAAATACAAAATCTGGCACCTCACCTGTAAAATGTATTGCTATGGTGTTTCCCCATAAACTGAGAAATTCTTTGAGAATATGACTTTCATTAGTGGCTTACTAGTAACCACAATATCAATATTTATTTATGTTCAACACTTACTATATTCTATACACTGTGCTAATTTTCTTATTTGTATTATTGCCTTTAATCCTGTTAACAGCCCAATAAGGTAGATTCTCTTAATATACCTATATAACCTATAAGGAAACAAGGTTAGAATGAGAATAAAGAATTTCCAAGATCACAGAGCTAGTAAATAGCAGAATTAAGTTTTTTTTTAAATCTAAAATGTGCCCTCTTTAGCAGTCTCTCCATTGATTAATATCTGATAATTTATTAAGCAATTTTATGTGGTTAACTTTTCAAATGTGCCTAGGTTTCAATTTTTAAACTACTATAAATGACACTGAACAGTATAAGCTAGGGGTGCCTGGTTGGCTCATTCAGAAGAGCATATGACTCTTGATTTTTGGGTAGTGAGTTTGAGCCCCATGTTGGCTTGTAAAGATGAATAAATAAATAAATAAATAAATAAATAAATTAATTAATTAATTAACTAACTAACTAAAAAAATAGAATATCTCTGAGAATAAATCTTTGTATTACCTATAATTTTCCATGGTACATTTCTAGCAGTAAATTCATTCAATGAGTCTCACCTAAGAAAATGTTCACATGGTTTTTCAATTTCATTACTCCAATTTCAGATTTTATCCCAGCAAAATAATAAGATACAAAAGGTTATGGTCAGGGATATTTTTAAGAGTATTATTTATATTAACATTATTTATAATAGTTTGAGAGTACCTGTTTCAAGTTTGGACCTTAGTAACAACATATGAAGATTTATAATATTTAAAATTAATTCCTTCCTTCCTTCCTTCCTTCCTTCCTTCCTTCCTTCCTTCCTTTCCTTCCTCCTCCCTCCTCCCTCCTCCCTCCCTCCCCTCCCTCCCCTCCCTCCCTCCTTGTGTTTTGCTGAATTCTTTAATCTGGGAAAAGCAAATGGAGGCAGAAGAACTTGACAGCCTAAATTTCAAAAATTTATCTCAGTAATGAAGTGATTGGCATTCATGCTTGTCATAGAAATTTTAGCAAGGAGCACAAATAAAAACAATGGAATGAATCTTGAGAGCATACATTTATTTCACTTTGTAAGAGAACTTCTTTTTCCACTGTTGGCAATTCCCAAAGAGATTGAGACTATTTTCACCTATAATAATGTTGCATTATTTCATACTTCTGAATATACATTTAAGCCCATCATTTGAATCGGACCCTCATTTACTTGAATAATATTAACCCAAGTCTGTGTCTGTAAATAGGCATTACCTAAAATGAAAGTCTGGTTCAACTCCATAATTGTTTGCTATATGGTTAGGAAAAGTTCATTATGAGGAATTCAAAGAGAAAACTAGATGTTGTAATAGGAAACATCACTTAAGGATGAGGTAGGAGGAACATAAGTTATAGTATGATATATATGGAAGGTAGCAATGAGTAGAATGAGATACATATTTCTGAGTAAATATGAGTAAATACCTGAGTAAATATCTGAGTAAATATATGAGATACATATTGCTGAGTAAAGGAAAATATTAGCAAGGCATTTGAAGTTATTAGTTTCTGAAAGAGTCATAATTATTTTTTAAAAGTGCTTTTCTCATTCATACTGAAAAAATAATGTAAATAAAGTCTATAGGCTTATAGGCAGTGCTTCTTTGGTTTTACAGGTTTATTTTTTCTAGGGATTCATTCTAAGCATGTCTTAGGAGGGAATTAGAGACTTAGGTTTTCAATATTGTTTCAAGTATAATTGTCAATAATTCTTTAAATAAAATTACTTCAAAATAATGAAATTATAAAAAAATTCTGGAACATAGGATTAACTATTGAATCAACATGTTCCTAAGTATCTCTTAATACTTTAATTTATAAACTTATAAATTACTACTCCTTGACAATACTAATTTACAGTTAGTTTCTTACCAAGTAGAAGATATTAATTTCATCTCCAATGTCCTCAGTAGAATTAATAACTTCAGGGACAGTCTCATTGGCCGCAATTGAAATATGGTATTCACTTGCAGAGCTTAGAATTAATTGGAACAAGAAAAACAAACCATAACAAAGTTTAACTTTTATTTGACTTTACTCCTTTTCTTTCTTTTTTCTTTTTTTAAAGTCAGTTTCTTTTTTTTAAATTTTTTTTCTTTTTTATTTATGATAGTCACAGAGAGAGAGAGAGGCAGAGACACAGGCAGAGGGAGAAGCAGGCTCCATGCACTGGGAGCCCGATGTGGGATTCGATCCCGGGTCTCCAGGATCACGCCCTGGGCCAAAGACAGGCGCTAAACCACTGCGCCACCCAGGGATCCCTTTTTCTTTCTTTATACCAGGTAATTCCACAAAAAGTACATGTAGAGATTTCAAAACAGAGGAAAATTCTTTTACCCTGAGATTTACAATTAAATCTTTGAAGAGGGTGAGAAAGATTATATAATTTAGCTCAATAAGTCACTGATGCTTATTTAGCCTTAAAATGCCAAAATACATAGATTTTATTTTATTTTTTTATTTTATTTTTTTTTAATACATAGATTTTAAAATAAAAGTTTCGTTATAACCAAGTGAAAATTTCCCATTAATTCACCAATGTCATTTATATTTTGTGAATAATGAAGCTTAAACTCGGTATTTTTAGAAGTGCTGAATTTCAAATAGATTTTTAAAAAATTGCTAACCTTTTCATATTAAAGGCCTATATTTACTGCTAAACTTAAAAATTCAAGCTTTCACATACAACTTCTCCATGTTCATTGGATGAACTTGGTGAAATGAAGTATAATAAAAATATATAGATGTTTGCCAAAATTTGATTTTAATAAAATGAAAAGTTCTTGGAAAAAGCCATTGTACCAAGAGAAGTGGATAATGGCAAGATAGAGATAGAAAACAGTGAATAGAATTTGGAGGCTAAGTAATATACACAGAATCTGTATAGATATCTGTACAGATATACTCTATATCTGTATATACCCTATAATCCTCTCATTTTTTGTTGTTTGTTAGTTATCAGAAAAAACAAAGTGCCATAGGAAATAAATTAATAAAACAATAAGATTTTTAGAATAAACTTGCCTCTGATTCTTATGCTTTTTGTATACATTGCACATTTTTTTTTTTTTTTTAGCAAAAGCTTGGAGTCTTGCTTAAGCAAGGAAATTTATAGTGGATAACATTGCCAATATGATTTGTGTTTGGATAGATCATAAGTTCTTAGGGGAAAGGACAGTTTATGAATAATGCAAGAAATAAACAACCCTCATCAATGAGAAATAATGGCTGAGAAATATGCTGGTGACCTCTAAGAACACTGCCATTTGTAAAGTATTCTTTCTAGGTCTGCAGCTTGCATTTATGAGTTTAGGCTGGACTGCTAATGCAATCCAGGATAATCAGCACCTCACTTTTAAGATTATTTAGCATGCTCAGTCTCAGACTTTAGAGTGCATGAAAATTACTCACAGGGCTTATTTAACTTGCAGGCCAATTTCTGGGCCTCAGAGTTCCTGATTCAGTAGATTGGAGTGGGGCCAAGAATTTGCCTAAGTTCCTAGGTGCTTCTGGCGCCCTTGGCCAGTGACAACACTTTGAGAACCACTGGGTTTGTAAAAAGGCGTCAACATAAAAATGCAGTTTCCTCCTACCTGTAAAACTGAAGTCCAACTTCATATTTTACTGGGATAGAAATGTTTACTTCATTATCAGAAAGGGCTTCAGGAGGTTCTTCACTGTCACTAGAAAATACACAGCATGTTCAGACAAATCATGAAACCATTGATTATTTAGAAACATTTCTGAGCATTTGAAAGAGAAGCTTATCTGAGCAATTAAATGAAAGCATAAAAGAGTAGAATTCTTATTTTTGTGTTTTTTTTTGTTTTTTTGTTTTTGTTTTTAAATCAGGATGAGGAGGGAGGTCAGAGATAGATATTATTAAATTTCCCAAATTGATTCTGAATTGCAGTTAGGGTTGAAAATCACAGTAATTTCGTCCAAGGTTTCTCAAACTTCTATGAGGATTATGGATAAGTAACCTTGGGCCAATTGTTAAATACAGAGATTACTGGCTTTCTATCCTTGAAATACAGATTTAGTAGATTTGAGTTAGCACCCAGGAATTTGTGTTTTTAACACAAATCAGGTAGTGATTCTTATTTATTCCTCATGGATGAGGACCAAAAAGATGTGACTGGGGTTATGTGGCAGAAAGTCAATATTAAGTTTCTGGTCTTCTTGTTTCCATGCTATTGTTTCATGCTAATGTTATTTGTTAACATTTATTTATTCCCTTGATTGAAATTGTCATTTTAATGATATGTAAGTGCATACATGTTTATATATGCATTGGCATATCATACTTCCATATGTTTAAAAAAAAGCACATGTGAAGGATATAACACTTACCAACACTGGCTCTGGGGCCAGCATGCATGGGATTGATCTAGAACATTAACATACTTTGGGAAAGTTATTTAATTTTTCTGTGCCTTGGTTTCTTCATCTATAAAATGGGGGTTTATCATTAGGTGTTAAATAAATGATGATTATAACACATGTAAAGTGCTTTTAACATTATGCCTAGATGTAGGAAATAATGAGTGCTAGCTTTCGTTATTTTTATCACACACCCTCTCCACCAAGTGACCAAGCATTTAGCAATTTGGTCTCACAGAATGGGATATAAGGACCTTTTAATGATTCTGCTGTTCCCAAGTGTACTAAGTGGTTTGGTGTGAGCTAGAGGATAGTGAAAGCAGCACCCTGCTTTTATAGATATTTTTATGACTGAGATTTTGCTATGGATGCACCATCTAATTCTATTTTTCAACCTTTCTATGAATTTCTAACACCTTTAAGGTCCTTGTCAATTATAATCTCCTTGATAAAGTTTTCTTGGGGGCTCATTGCCATGTAGATATAATTTCAACCTCTATTAAGTCTCATACATAGTTTATATTCCTCTAATGAATTTTCCTTGTTGTACCTTATGTTATAATAATTTATACATTAGTCTTAAGCCCCCTACTGTAATGTTTACTCCAGGAAGTTCATGTCCTTATTAATTTTTATATTCCCTATAATGACTAATGTAATATCTCATCTGTAGTAGATGTCAAATAAATATTTATTGAGCTGGATTAAATTGAGCATACGGAATTCATTTACCCATTAATTTATTTTCTCATTTGTCCATTCATCCTACATTTGTTCAGTGATTATTAGATGCAAGGCACCACGTTATTTACTGGGGGATAAGGCAACAAAGATATCTCAAGGAGTTTATTGTCCAGTGGATTATTACACTTAGAAGAAAGTTAAGACACTATTTCAATTTCCTTATTAGTCTTTTGTTATTTTTAGTCTGGGTATTCTATATCTTTCAGAAGCTCTGACTGACTTGGATAAAACGTATTAAACTACAAAAGGGCATCATAAAACTTTAAGTTCATCTGATGATTCAGTTGACTTTGATGGGCAGCCAGTAAAAGTTAAATTAGCAATCCTGTAAAATTTTAAGTAAATGTAAATGCAATTTGGCAGATATAAGTGATGTGTGATTACAACATGCTTTACAGCTCATAGAACCAATGGTTTAATCTTGCTTGGGAGGTGCCTTAATTCTATTAAATAAAAATTTCCTTAGTTTTAGTTATTCATAAGGATGTTTTTGTGGTGTAAAGGGGTTCATTGCCTTTTACTTTTACTGATTCATAAAAGCTGTAAGAAATTCCAGTGAGTCTATAAAGCAAAATATTCTAAATACATGAAATGATATACTTAATCACTTACATACACATACACTCATGCATACATATCAACCGACCTTGTTGCACTTAAATGAATGACCACATTTTCCATGAGATAAGATGTATTAAACTGAAATAATATTTTGAAAGTAACCTATGAAATAAAAATATTTTTAGTTTAGTAACAGATAAAGAAGTAGAATGTTTACTTTGATCAAAATGCTTAATTATTTTAATGATATTGCCTAGACTGAAATTGCAAAGTTATTTAAGAAATATTGCCTTACAAAATAAAACCTAATCACATCTCAAAAACAGAATAAGATGTAATATACGTGTACTTTTAAATGTGACTATGTAATATTTTTTGCATATTAATATTGAGTTTCAAAACTTTATTCAAATTATATTAATAAGAATAATTTGTATTATATCAACTATTACCATGAAGGTACATCCTATGTATTATATTACCATAGTCTACATATCACAATAATAAACAATGTAATTATGAAATGATCATACTTAAAGCCTCTTTTATATGTAAACTTCAAGTATCAGTAACCATCTATACATGTTCATTATAAAATATGGGAAAACCTACTTAGTTCCATTAATTTGATAGTATAAGAAAGTTTTTGGCCTTTCAGGAATAAAAACAAAATAAAAAAATAAAAAGCTTATTTATAATAAAGAGTAATAATAATAATAATATTAATAATAATGCAGTAAGTTTTGTTTACAAATTGCAAAGTTAAAATAATACCTAAGAAAACCTGGAAAATGTTTTTGTTATACTAACACTCTGATACACGTAACTTATTTTTAAAAACTATGCCTGAGCAGATAAACTATATAATCCAGAAATCTTCATAAACACCAATAGGTAGGCCAGAAACTGGACTACTTATTTGAAGAAATAGGTCCTCAGCATAGTCCTAGCCCAAGACTCATGATAATCTTTGGAAAGTTGTATTTCCTATTCTGGGAACTAAACCTAGTTTGTGCTAACTAGGGTGTTTTAGAATTTGGCCAGCTACATAGATGGCTCAAAATGCACAATTAATAGAAACTACCTAACATTTTACCTTTGGAATTATGTGCCAGACAAGACAGAATTTGATATTTAAAGTTCTTTTAATGAATTTAGGCCCATTCACAGAAGGGATGACTAGAATTCAGGTGTCATGACATTTGCAAGGTTATACCATATTATATGTGGAATTTTCTTTTGTATTTTCTTTTCCCACATATATTTTTGAGTTACATTAAAAAAAACACATTTTTTCTTAAGAATCTGCTGATCTGTAGCGTCTTTCTTGGTTTGAAATAGTAATCATAATTCTAATAGGATATTTACTGGGTGGGTTTGAACTACAATAGTTTACAAAGGTCAAGTTGCCAGTCTCAGTAGGCGCCTTGTTTCCTGTCTGGCCTGGATATATAAGTCTTGGCTTTTCTGGTGAGCTTTCAGACCTTGGGAAGATACTAGCAGAGAGTATCTAGCAGAGAGTGGGACTGAAGAAGGTGCCTATTCCATACTGACCTGATCCTGAAATGCTATGAATCTAGATCTTGAAGTCAAAATATATTCTAAGTGTAAAGCACATGCAAAAATCCCTAGTAAATTATCTTCCCATCTCTCTATTGATGGTGTGAGATGCTTTGATTTAAGCCTTTACCCTAAGCAGCAAGGAATTGCAAAAGAAAGAAAAAAAGTGTTAAAAATAATTAAGATTGGACTTAATATCTCTACATGGCTGAAATGTAACACGGACTGTATCATTATTCTTTATGAAGTGAAGATAATTCCATGGTTAATTAAAGTAGTCAGAGGAAGGTGTAGACTTGAGTTGACATTCACTATTTCCATGTCAAAATAGAGGAATTATGGGGTTTTTTTTTCAAATATTATGTGTTTTATAGATAATTAAGGAAGAAATGCAATCTTACAATAAATTTCATTTGAGATAATCAAGAAATGGGCTTAATAATGAGGTTCCAAAAGTAGATTGGTATATCTAGTTAGTTTCATAGCTAAAATTGTTTATTCAATCGAGTGATAATTATTGTCATTCATAGTTTCTTCAGTCACTAGTAGTCATGCCACATGTATTAAGGGAAAAGGCCTTCCTGAATTCTCATTTGCAAAATGAGGAGCCAGAAGACTTCATTATAGATATGTGACTCTGCCATTTCCAGATATCCAACCCAGTGTTTATCAACTTTTTAGGATGTGGGATTAAGATGACAAAGATCTATTTTGAAATCTTATATCACAAAATATCATAATGTAAAGAAGTTGAAATAAATATTTGGGATAGTATTTCTATCTTTTTAAAAAGACTAAATCAAGTAAGTAAATAAAGTATCTTCTTATCTCACTTTGATTGACTAAATATTTCTCTCATTAACTCAATATGAATAGAGGAGCAAATATTCATACTGAAAAGCAACCTTCAATGAAAATATAGGCAAATATGTTGTTTATCATTAAATGAGATAGCTATTCTTTGTTTTTCATGGAGACAAATACTGTTTTTAAGAATACATGAAAGCACTCCCTCACTTCTGTTCAGCTACTACTGTAGGTTCTAGCGAGGGCATTTGGGCAAGAAAAAGAAATAAAAGGCATTGCCTTGGGAAGGATGCATCTATTTGCAGATGACATGATCTTATATATAGAATATCCTAAGGAATCCTCTAAAGAACTATTAGAATTAATAAATAATTTCAGCAAGATTTCAGGAAAAAGATCAATATTAAAACATCATTTGTATTTCTATACACTAGCAATAAACAATCTGAAGATAAATTTAAGAGTTTCATCTAAATAGCATTAAAAGGGGCTCCTGAGTGGCACAGTCAGTTAAGCATCAGACTCTTGATTTCAGCTCAGGTCATGATCTCAGGGTTATGGGATTGAGTCCCAAGTTTGGCTCTGCACTGAATGTGGAACCTGCCCAAGATTCTCTCTCTCTCTCTCTCCCTCTCCATCTGCCCCTTCCCCCATGAGTTTGTGCACATAAGTGTGCTCTCTCTCTTTCAAAAAATTAAATAAAAATAAAAAAGCATTAAAAAATGAATACATAGGAATACACTTAACAAAGAAAGTGTAAAAACTGTATTCTGAAAAACACAAAACATTTTTGAAAATAATTAAAGAAAATCTAAATAAATAAAAAGACACCCCACGGTCACAGATCAAAGACTTAATATCTTTAAGGTGGTAATACTCCCCAGATTGATCTGCAGATTCAACGTGATCCCTATCAAACTCCCAGTGTTTCTTTTTTTGTTTTGTTTTGTTTTTGTAGAAAATGACAAGCTGACCCTAAAATACAAATAAAGATATAGAGGACCCAAGGAGCAAACGATCTTGAAAAAGAGAACACAGTTGAAAGACTTATATTTTCAGATTGCAAAACTTTCAAAAAAGCTACAATAATCAAAAGTGTGTGCTGACATAAAGATAGACATATACATCAATGGATTACAATTAACAGTCAAGAAAAAACCCATATGTTTATGCTCAACTGACTTTCAAAAAAAAGTACCAAGACAATTCAATAGGGGAATGAATAACCTTTTCGACAGATGGTGTAGGGCAGCTGGATATCCACACAGAAAGAACGAAGTTGGACCCTTTCTTCTTACACAATACACAAAAGTTCATCAAAATGGATTATAAACCCAAATGTAATAGCTAAAACTATCCAGCTCTTGGAAGGAAATATAGAAGTGAATCTTGTGACCTTGGGTTGGTAAAGCATGAATGAAAAAGAATAAATAGATTAAATGAACTTCATCAAAGTAAGCACTTTTGTGTTTCAAAGGACATCATCAAGAAAGTGAAAAGATGGAATGGGAATATTTGCAAATCATATATAATAAGTGACTTGAAAGCAGAATATATGAAGGGCTCTCACAATTCAATAATAAAAAAAGACATCCCAATTAAAAAATAGGTAAAGGATCTGAAAAGAAGATATACACATGGTCAGTAGGCACATGAAAAGATTATGCAAATCATTAGCCATTAAGGAAATGCAAATCAATATCACAATGAGATATTATTTCACACCCACAAGGATGGCTATAATAAAAAAGACAGTAACAATGTGAAGAAAGACTGGTAAGAATGAAAAATGGTGCAGTCACTTTGGAAGGAAGTTTTACAGCTTCCCAAAATGTTATACGTAGTTATATAACCCAGGAATTCCACCACAAGAGAATGGAAAATATGCCCACACCAAAACCTGTACACAGATATTCATAGTATTATTCATAGTAGCCAAAAAGTGGAAACAACACAAATGCCCGTCACCTGATAGGTGAATAAATAAAATATGATACATCCACAAAATGGAATTTTATTTGGAGATAAAAGGGAACTACTGATACATGGATGACCTTTAAAAAAACATTATGCTAAATGAAAAAAGCTTGTTACAAAAAGACCACAGATTATATGACTCTATTTATATGAAATGTCCAGAATAAGTAGATTCTTAAAGAAAGAAAGTAGATTATTGGTTGCCTGAGGCTGGGGAGGGACTAGAGGGGAAAAAAGACAAGTAACTGGTAATGTGGGCTGAGTTTCTTTTGGGCATGTTAAAATGTTCTAAGATTGATTGTGGTGATGACTGTACAATCCACTATTTGGTGAATATACAAAAACCCACTGAATTGTACAGTTTAAATAAGTGAATCTTATGGTATGTGAATTATATCTCAATAAGGATATTATTTTAGGAGAAGTGAAAAAAGAGTTTCTATACAAAGTTCTAAACCAATCTGCTTGGAAGATTTGTTTTCTCTACAGGCCAGAAAAGCCTACTACAATCAGATAAATTATCAAGTATAGATTTTTAATTTTGTCTCAGCATTTTATTTTTTTTATTTTTTTTTGTCTCAGCATTTTAGTTTGACTCCTGCAATAATCGGCTTTTGATTCCAGTATCTCAAAATTTTGAAATCAACCTTCTTCATCTACATCACCCTAAAATACCATTAGAAGGATTTATACATTTAACTTTGAGCATAGAATTTTTCATACCCAATTGCCACATGGATGTTTTATAATCTTACCTCTTCTCCTCTTCTCAGGAAAGGATATCCAACTTTACATGTGAGATTATGATTGGATTCACAACTGTCTTTTTGGATAGCCTTTGAAGAAAAAGTAAACAGAATTAGAGCAGACACACAGGTGAAATGCTTGAGCTTGGTTTTCCAGAGTTTTTCCAGCCATGTCTTGGACTCTGCCTTGCTAAGATTTGTCTCTCAACTTAGTTGGGGGAGTCATAGCATTCTGGGATTACCTGTCTGACCCTCTATGGAAAATACAAAAACATTCCTTAAGGGAGACTGAAGGACAGAGCACATCACATATCTTGTCTAGTGGAACACTGTACAATGGATGTTCTAACAGCAATGTGCCGTTAATCATAAACTGATTAGGTGGCTGGATGAAATAATCCACACATACTAGACTGCCACATGGAAGCCCATAGTGAGTGGTTGCCATGAGAAGAGTTTAGCCTGGTGGTAAGAGCATGAGTTCTGATGAGGCCACCAGGAGTTAAATTCTGACTCCGTCACTCTTAGCTATCTTCTTGTCAAGACTCCTCACTTCTCTGAGCCTGATTTTCTGCCAAGTGAGGCTAGTCATACTTTATTTCATCAAATTGAAAATGCCACTGAATCTGAGACTCTCCATTATTTTGTGTACCAATAAGAGGGGGAAAATGCTGCCAGTTAAGTAAACATATCAGTTGTAAAATGCAGTTACAGAAAGGTTAAAATGTGACAGAAAGGGTTTAGCTTAGAATCTCTATAGTACAATAACATCTATTTCCTTAATGAGAATTGAGTAAGTGGAATGCTTAGAACAGAGCCTGGAACATCATATGACTCCGGAAAAGACGTCATTATTATTACTGTTTCAATTGTTAATAGAAATAGAGGAGATGCACTGTTGATTTTTATAGTTCTGCCTCTCTACCAAGGCCATGAACTTAGTTGAAGAGGACACTGGCAATACTTTTTTTTTTAAGATTTTATTTATTTATTCATGAGACACACACACACACACACACACAGGCAGAGACATAGGCAGAGGGAGAAGCAGGCTTCATGTGGGGAGCTCGATGTGGGACTCGATCCTGGGACTCTAGGATCACGCCCTGAGCCAAAGGCAGATGCTCAACTGAGCCACCCAGGCATCCCGGCAATGATTTTTAATATAGTTCCCTTTCCAGAGAAAAATTCAGTGATAATATTTTTCCAGCATCACTTTGCACATTTAGATTTATAATGAACATTCTTTACTGGATCTAAAATACGTGGTAGTAATGGAGGACATTTCTTTTAAGCCTCTGTTAGTCATGTCCTTAAGAAATATCCTAATAAATAGAGAGAAATGTCACTGAAAGTATGAATTTACAGAAACTAGAAAACTAGACAATAGAGTTTTAATATTATATTAATAAGGGTATTGTTTTAAATATGAATCATACATATTATTAATTCAGGTACTTATAGATAGAATTGTAAATAAAGCAGATTCATTCAGAGACCAGAATTAAAAGCAACGTTCAAATTTGGAATTACTAATTATTCCTGATACAGCATCTTATGCAACTATATGTTATTGCCAAAATAAAAAAGAATTCTGTTATGACAATGAGACTTTGTAATTTAATACCTCTCTGGCCAATGTAAGGGTTTTACATAGAAAATGAGAAATGATATCTTAATGTTTCTTTATGTAAACATATTTTTTTGTTCCATACATGCAATACTCTCTCTGCACCTCTGTTCCACTGTCTTGACTTTATGTTTTAATTTTTCTTTGATTTTGTCTCAATTTCAGCTGTGTAATGCTTCTATGAAACATATGATTTTGATACATCGGTGATTCTTTCCTCATACTAAATCTAAGAAAAGTCACAAATCCCTAAAGACATTCATCAAAACAGAACCTTTTTAAAAAGTTTGGTACTTTCACCATTAGTGAATACTAATAATTTGTACAAAATGTTCTCTATTGTTCTAAACCCAATAAAAACAATTAGTTGAGTAGCAGGAAAAGGAGACTCAAGAAATGATTACTACTAGAATTAATAAATATAAAACTAAAAATTTACCTCAATTCCTGAAAAAATTAGGTTTGGAGAGTAGTGCACTATGGTTCTGGTGTTATAGGCGCTGTCCTTTTTGTTTTTGACTGTGAGACTAACATTGAACTTATCGTTATGGGACCTGACAATAAGCAGGCCTTTTTCTGTGGTGGATACTTTCAGGGCGAGGTCCGAGATACATTTTTCCTTGTTTCCACAATCTTTGGCAAAGGGAATCTGAAATGGGCATAGGAAAACATTTTTTCAAAATTTAGTTAAACGTGATTGAAAATTACTTATTAACCTGCTTTGTGAAATGACATATTGCCAAACTAAGTTAAGCAACTCATAAAGAGAACAGATTCCACTGCAGAAATCTTAAGGAATTTTAGATTTATTCCTGTAATTTATAGGGAAAATAATAAACTTCTGGATATAAATTCTTCCAGCCTTTTAAAGAATGCACAATTTTCACAGATGTTTTTCACTGGCTTTAGTGTGCCAGAGTAGAACAGTTTCAAAAAAATCAAGCTAAGTACTCTAAGTTCAAAATCTATGAGAGAACACTTTAACGCTCAACTCCAATTATGAGATTTTCTTTTGAAAAGAATCAAATACTTAGCAATGTATTAGAGCTCAGAAGGTAGAAAGTGGTGAAGCCACATAACTAGGAGTTTTCTTTGATTTCTCTTCTCATGAAGTCCTACTCCCTTATCTAAACCTTCATTAAGAGCTGTCTATTCTACTTCTTTTCTAAGAATCTCTCAACTATCTTCTTGCCTCTCCATTTTCACCATCACTTCTAGTCTAGCCATCCTCATTTCCTCCCTGAACTAATGCAATAGCTTTGTAAGTGATCTCCTGCACCCACTCTTGTTCCAATCATTGTTCCTCTAATTATTCTCCACATTGCAGCCAGAGTAATCCTTAGAAAATATAAACCACTATCACTGAACCAATTAAGGCCATCAATAGCATTCCATTGCACAAAGGCTGGAATGATCTGGTTCCTGCCTGTGCCTCTGCCTCATCCCACATCACCTTTCCACCTTCCTCTTCAGTGTCAGCCACATTAGAGAGTTTAATTTAGTCCCTTAATGCCTCATAACCTTTGCACATATTCCCTGTGCATGAAACATTGCTCCCTCCACTCCTGAGAATACTTAAATGTAACAATTTCAGGGGAATGCCCCCTGACTCTCTACCTAGGCAGAAGTTCCCATAAAACAATTAAGTTCTCCTCCAGGGTACACGCTTTAATTCCTACCTAATATCTGTTTCCTAGGTTAGACCATAAACCATGAAGCCTGTATGTTTAAGACACCCAATAAATATACTTGAAAGGAAGAAAGACAGAGTGAAGGATATGTGTATGGGGAAAACTAATTGCCCATCTCTAACAATTCCTCCACTCCATCATTCTACTTGCTCACTCTTTCTCAGGGGTGGGACATTGAACTTTGTGAATTTGGAAGGAGGATCAGTCCCTTCCCACCTCTTCTGCTCTTAGGGCAGCAGTGTGCCCATGGGAAGATCTATATCTCTATTCTGCAAGTTTTATGATGTAGGCCCCCCTGAAAATGACCTGATGAGCACTGCTGATGACATACTTGGTTATCTGTGGTCTAAGTCTTGTTCAGTAGGATACACTCAATATGTCTAAGCTGTGCCCTGGAAACTCAGTGTTCATTAGTAATAAAAGGGAGTTCCAGTAGGCCAACCCATGTCTTTCTTTCAATTGGTCCTAAATTTAGGAGACATAAAAA
This sequence comes from Vulpes vulpes, assembly GCF_048418805.1. NCBI lineage: Eukaryota > Metazoa > Chordata > Mammalia > Carnivora > Canidae > Vulpes > Vulpes vulpes. The sequence continues at coordinate 121,053,057 of NC_132783.1, forward strand.
CAGTTGTTATTTATATGTTCCCTCCAACAATAGGAAATTGAAGAGTTCACTCCAATAATAGGAAATAGAAGAGTTGAGAAAACTCTAGAATTTCATTGTTTTTTAAAAAAAATTGATTTAAGGTTGTGTGTGTGTGTGTGTGTGTGTGTGTGTGTGTGTGTTTGTGTGTATGTGTTTCAGGGCTTTATTTTCTCCTAATATGTTCACATACAGGTTATCTGAATTAAAAAAAAATCTGACTTACATATTCATGTACTGAATTTGGTAGAGAATCATCAAGAACAGGCCCATTTTCTGGATCGGTAAGGTTAAAATCCAAAGTTATCCTTACAGAGTCCCGAAAGTCATGCTTGTCCTACAGGTTGAAACATAACATATTTTATCATTGGTATTATATTTCCTGGATGTTCTGACCTTGTTATGGCTTCCATCTGCCTCTGTGGTTCAGGCTTACTGGAACATTCTTGTGCACCTGATCTGACATATGATCATCAGGCTTTTGCTTCACTGGAGAGAGACTGCCTTCTGCCTTGATAAGGGACACTGCTGGAATGCAGAGGCTTCAGAGTATGATCAGTTGATTCACCTCCAGTTTCTCCGGGGCCCTGCTGGAGTAATAGGATGTGCCATACTTTGCCATGTCAGGATATTCTACTCTGGGCTGCTTGTATAACAATATCTTTTCTCTTGAGACGTTGAGCCAACCACTGCCATGTAATACTTCTATAAAAGTCTCCCAATTTCAAAAAAGCAAACTTTCTTTAAATTGAGTTAGATTTCATTAGTATAATATATGCCTTGAGTTGCAAGAATTTTATAATGCAAAATGATACGTGATATGAATGTAATCAATGTTGTTTCATACTATCACCAGTAACAGCCACCCCTTATGGCATGTCCAGAATTATGAGCTTTACACACATTATTGAGAAGTATTTCAACAGTCCTCCAAGATGAGTAACTATTATAGTCATTATTTTACAGATGAAAAATTCAGCCTCTAAGAGACTAAACAACTTGGTTAAAATCACTTGGAATGTAGGGAAGTTTTGAGACAAATTCCATCCTGGCTGACTCCAGAACAAATGTTAATGTATCTATTAAAATCCAAAAAAAATTTGGAAATTTTGAAACTAGTTAATTCCTTTTAATACCAAGTGCCTACACATAGCTAGAGTCTACATTTTGGACGAATATACACTATAGTTATTTCTAGCAGGTTGGAGGCAGTGGCACATCTGGCACATATGGTTTCATGCCCTTTCAAATTTTATACAAGTTATATAAGCACAAAGCTTATGGATGATAGAAAATACTTGATTTCTTCCCCTTCAATTTAAAGAGTGAAATACATATAGTACAGTGGACAAGAAGGGACCCCAGAAATCACATGGGCCAACAATTTTCCCTCAGGGCATGTAACCACTTATCCACATTTGACAGATAAGGCCCACAAAAGTTAAATGATGTTTTCAATTTAAAAGAATAAGTGAATGACTATAAAAACTGAATGAATGAATGAAGGCAGAAGGTATCTTATAAACTAGTATACTGTGTTTTCTACTATTCCATAATATACGGATGACTGATAACACACAGGGAAGATGAAAGATAGTTTTATGAAATGCATTTGGAAATTAGAAGATCAGGCCTGTGATTTTCTGATAAAAGTGACCAAATAAGATGAAGTTTGCTTTGTGATGTGCATTTTGAAATAAAATCATAAGATTGACTTGAAATAAGACATCTATGCTTTATTCTTGATTTGGAATAAAGCAGTTATAACATATATGATTTACTTGCCAACATGTAGAAGGAAAGCTTAGTGCATTCTGATTCTTCAACTGTGATGTTTCTTTGAATCTTTCTTTCTTGAGTTCCAGAGAAAAAGCTTCGTGATATCTGTCTTAGTGAATCTAGTGTGACACGGTACTGCATATCTGGAAATAAAATGACAGAAATATTTACTTGCACTAATTTTCATATGGTCTAGTTCATCAAATTAGCATTATAGAAAAAGCTCTTGAGCAATCAGTCAATAAAAGTTTCTATTACTCAGCTATCCACACTACTGTAGTACAATGGTAGTCCTAGTCATAAAGATAACCTTTATGATAACCTGTAGGATAGCCATAAAGACAGTCTCAGAATCACTTTCTGAGTTCACTATGCCTTTAATGTTTAATCACACTTATAATGTATATGTACATATGCACACCCACACACTCATATGCATGTACACCTACATGTAAATGAATTTTCTGACCATGCATGTATTTATTGGGTTTTCACTTAAATTATATTTTTTAGTTTAGTAATGCTGAAGTCCTATTTAGAATATTGATTATATTTCAATAGACACAAAAATATACATGAATGTATTTTTACCTATTTTATGAAAAAGTCACTACAGACTGTTCAAACACATAATAAAATAAGCTTAACAAATGAATTTAATAAAATAGGCATACCAAAATAAAAAAAAAAAACAAGTTAAACCTTACACTCTCTAAAAAGGCAACAATCCTTAGTTTTTTAAAAAATTTTTTTAGATTTTTTTAATTTATTTATGATAGACATAGAGAGAGAGGCAGAGACACAGGCAGAGGGAGAAGCAGGCTCCACGCCGGGAGCCCGATGCGGGACTCGATCCCGGGACCGCAGGATCGCGCCCTGGGCCAAAGGCAGGCTCCAAACTGCTGAGCCATGCAGGGATCCCCAATCCTACTTAGTTTTATCACTTAGTTACTTTATAAAAATTAAATGAGACTGAAATAATGCTGTATATGAAAATGTAGCTCATTTTACATTTCTATACCTAATTCATCTTCTAGTCAGAGGGCTATTGCAGAGCATAAGTATGCATGCGTAGAGAAAACTAAGAAAAATAGATTTTAAGGATTAATGATTTTTCATATTCTACTTACGTTTGTTTTATAGAGTAAACTACTCTTTTGCAGCCAATGGCCTCCACAGTTTTGACTCCAACATATTTCAATATCATTAAAAAACCACCTTAGATAGTGTACATGTAGGTAGGAGGAGATACTCAGACTGTGCCTGAGAGCATACACATGGGACATGTCCGAATCTCAAAAACCAGGGTTACCTTCTGAGTTGAGCAAAGAGATCTCAGGAAGTAGGGGTGGCAAAACATTCAGGTCCTTTGCGATACCAGTCTTACCAAATAGGGTAGGAGAAGCAAGAGAGGGTTTGTGAAGACCTATGGGAAGGAAAACTGGGCTCTTTTGGAGCCCAATTTTCAAATTCTACTTCCTAATTGTATTATTATTATTGTTGTTGTTTTTAGCACCTGGTTGTTTGTGGTAAATGGGAGAGCCATTGCATATAAGCATTACAGTTTCTGCTCCAGAGTTTATTGGGTTCCATAACATATTCTTTCTTTAGTAGATTTTTTTCAAGGTTCAACATGTACACAGGGGCAAATGTGAGATGCAGATCCCTATCAAGGGGGAAAATACAGTATCTTCCTGAGTTTCCTCATATGTATTGTCTTCCTGCCCCGAAGTACTTGGTATACATATGACACTTACCAGCTATGTAAATTGTGTCTTCTTTGGACTTTAATTTCACATAAAAACACATTGTAGCATTTATGCATACTGTTTCCTTTCCTTCCACGCGGCAGTTTTTCTTTTGGATATTCACTTTATTGGGTTCAAAATTCATAGTCACTTTAACCACAGCCACATCTCGGGACCTACAAACATACACAATGATGATTATTCACACCTTTTCACATTTAATGAATACCATCAATATGGGAATGCAATGTGAATGCACTGATGGGGATTCTCCTTTGTATATAGTTGGGCTCTCAGGATTCCATTTCTTTGGTGACTTTTAAAAACGTTTATTTTTAAAATTATTTTTAAAGATTTTATTTATTTGCGAGAAAGTGCATGTGTGTGTGCATGAGCTGGAGGGGAGGGGCAGAAGAAGAGAGAGAAGTAGATTCCCCACTGAGCAGGGTCCTGGGATTGAGCCCCATGTCAGCCATAAATAAGTCTTCCGAGCTTTGTAAGAAAACTTTGAAACAAAACCGGAGAGTATAAATTGCCCGTATGTATGTATGTATATATATACATATATACACACACACACACATATATATATATATATTTAAAGATTTTATTAATTCATTCATGAGACACACAGAGAGAGAGAGAGAGAGAGAGAGAGAAAGGGAGAGAGGCAGAGACACAGGCAGAGGGAGAAGTAGGCTCCATGCAGGGAGCCCCACACAGGACTCGATCCCGGGTCTCCAGGATTACACCCTAGGCTGAAGGGGGTGCCAAACCACCAAGCCACCCGGGCTGCCCTGTATATATTTTTAATATGAGAGTCAATATGCTAAATATTTTTAAATTAAGGTTATCGTAATAAATTAATCCAGGATTAACAGTTTAAACAAAGACTAAATGTACCCTTTGTGGCTGACACTGGTGACTTCTGGTTTGGAGGCCTGCTTCTGGGCGTGCCCTCCCCAAAGTCACAGCTACCTGCTGCCCAGAATTCTCCTTTCGTAGGCACCAGCTTACAGTTTTTTTCTCCCTATTATATGGCTAAAACATTTTTTAATATAATGGCTATTATCTGTGCACAGTTTAGTGTACAATTTTTATTTGACAATAAGTTTTCAAACATTATCTTTTAAACATTTTAAACATTATCTCTATTTTTAATTTTTAAATTTTTTTTCAAATTTTTAAGTTTCAGTATAGTTGACATATTAGTTTCAGGTGTGTAACAGTGATTCAGTAATGGTATTCATTATGCTATGTTCACCACAATAAGTGCAGTTACCATCTGCCACCACACAATGCTATTTACAATGTTATCAATTGTAATTATAATTGCAATTAATTGTCTTAAATTATGACAAAGTCATCTACTTTCAGGTCTCTATCTTTACTACTTTTCTAGATAAATTCCTTCTAGAAAAAGACCTTTGAGGTTTGTTTCCATCTAAATTACTTTAAGTCAATGATTAATTTGGAAGAATCAATACATGGACTTTTTATCAAAGCACATGGCATAAATATATTTTTAATATATTAAATCCTTTCATTGTATTTCTTTTTCATCTTTATTTTTTTTTTCCCTTTGGAGAGAGAGTGAGTGAGCAGGGGGAGGGGCAGAGGGAGAGCAAAAGAAAATCTCAAGCGGACTCCATGCTGAGTATGGAGCCAGACATGGGGCTTCATCTCACAACCATGAGATCATTACCTGAGCCGAAATCAGGAGTCAGATGCTTAACTGACTGAGTCACTCAGGTGTCCCCCTCTTTCATTATATTTCTTAATGAAGTTTGTACATTTAAAAAAATTATCACACAAAATTCATATCCTTGACATTTTAGTCACTCTTTTTTTCCAAATAGAATGCTTTTTTGAAGTTGGGCTTCCTAACTAGTTAAAACTGGAATTATTAATATTATTAATACATTATTAACAAGTTAATAAGTAGAATGGTATTTATATATCTGATCATTGATTAGAATTTTACAATTAAATGAAATTTATTTGAGATGCAGACATTTTAAAGGCTGACCATAGATATTATTGAAGAGGCTTCTATGCTTGGCCAACAATATAAATACAGACAATAATGCACAATTGTCTAATTATCCATATTAAGTAAATGAGGGAAGAGTCAATTACCCCTAAAAGCTTGTGAACAACTCAAAGTCAGGGATGTTTTCTTGTTCTCTATGGGGCCCTCTTCTTCCTTATGCTGTCCTCTAAAACAGAATACCTATCTTAGTGCCAAGCACATAATAAATACCCCAAATTAAGAGTTGGCTCTACTTGTTATTTAATATGGTTTCTCAATTTTAAGACTTATTTACTCCTCCAGATTCTTAAACTATGTAGCTTCTATCTAAATAATGGGGCATGGGGATCCCTGGGTGGCGCAGCGGTTTAGCGCCTGCCTTTGGCCCAGGGTGCTATCCTGGAGACCCGGGATCGAATCCCACGTCGGGCTCCCGGTGCATGGAGCCTGCTTCTCCCTCTGCCTGTGTCTCTGCCTCTCTCTCTCTCTGTGTGACTATCATAAATAATAAAAAAGTTTAAATAATGGGGTATGAAAAAAATAATGGGGTACAAAAGAAAACAGATATTTGGTATAATATGGGCTCCAATCATCCTCTGAGCTCTGGAACTATTTGTGAAATATTCAGATTAATTGGATGTTATTAAAATACATACCAGAAGAGGGCAGCACCACCAAGGCCCCCAATAGTCACATCAGTCAGACCATCACCATTTAAATCCATTTCTCCATGGATAGACTGGCCAAAAAATTTTAGTGTCTTGCCATCTCCACCTGATGGAATACGCTGTGAAAGTCCCAACAGAGAGTTTTTATGCCAGAAGTGTCTCTTCAAAAACAGTTTTAAATAAATCTGAGAACTTGGATTGGTTAACACAAAATTAGAATTAAAGATATTTTGGAAATCTGCCTAAGAAGCCCCTCATGTGGTGACAAGATGAATTACTCAGATGTTACCAAAGCTTATTCTTTTTATAGTACAGACAAAATAATTTCTGGGTTACTGACACCAGAGAGAGGGAAAAAAATTTTATAACGTCATCTTGTCTAATGCTCAAGGAAAACATTGTGAGTAATTGGCTCTCCTTTCTAGTTCCCACTCAATCCCATAATACCAAGATATTTAAAGATGCTGGAACCTTGAAAACCCATCAGACAAGCAAGAGAGGGAGTGGAAGTTTGTCCTAGGGGTCAGTTGGGGGCTCACTGAATTTGACGGCTGGTTATAAATAGAACATTCCACCAAATACATTTTCCAGTATATGATCTTTGCTAAAAGTCAAGGGCACTCTAAACTCAAAAGGCAAGAATGAATGTGGAGTTCTCCAAAACTAATTTGTGCATATACCCAAACATAATGTGTTTAATATTCATACTTCCTGATTTGGCTTTGGTTCCAGCTGGTAATATTTTAATAGGATCTGATGGCAAGGAGATAGGACTGACAGACCTTCCCTAAACTTGGGGTCTTCTAATCCTCCTGTTCTTCACTTAAAAACCATAAATTAAGATGCATAAACATTTCTTATGACAATCTATTTTATTATTAATGATTTAAATATTCTCTTTTTTCTACAGTGAAAATGCCATTTCACTAAATCATCAGGATTAATAGTGAAGGAATAAAGTGATAGAACATAAGAAAGAAACTCTTCCCTTGGGCAGCCTAGGTGGCTCAGTGGTTTAGTGCCGCCTTTGGCCCAGGGCGTGATCCTGGAAACCAGGATCGAGTCCCACGTCGGGCTCCCTGCATGGAGCCTGTTTCTCCCTCTGCCTGTGTGTCTCTGCCTCTCTCTCTCTCTCTCTCTCTCTCTTTGTCGCTCATGAATAAATAAATAAAATCTTAAAGAAAAAAAAAGAAACTCTTCCCTTCAATTCTTGATTCCATCACACTCCCATGGTTAATATTGCCTGTTTTCAGTTAAGCAATGCCATGAAGACTTTTGAATTATTTGAAAACAAATGATTTACTAAATGGATGGAAGTGCTGTTACTGAAATATGTCCTTTACTTTATTGTTTCACTAATGTCATTATGACTTTATGAAAAATTAAGCATGATTTCACAATACATGAATGGATTTTGAGAATTCTGTTGACCACAGTACAAAAAGAAGTCAAATATAAAAAGAAATAATTGGTGCTCTTTCTTTTCATGTTATATAAGTAGTTCAATGCCTAACTACTTATGGTTACTTAAAAACAGACAATTACATTAGAAGAATTCCTTTAAACTCTCCTACTTTTATGGTACATTAAACACTTTTGTGAATGGATAGATATTTTTCTCATGTAGGAAAAAATTACATTTATGGCTTAGAAACATTAACTGACAATAAATGTTAAACAACAACAGAAATCCCCTGCAGGTTAAGCTTAGTTATTCAGATTTTTTTTCCAAGAGGGGTTAGTTGTGAAGGAATTATAAACCTCAGGAACCCAAATTCATTTGACAAAAATATACCAATTAAATTCATAAATATAAATGTAATGCAACTTCATTATAACAACATGGATATTGAATATAAAAACAATAATCTCATATTCTTTATTGACTAAATCGTACTGTTATTGTTCTCTTATTCAGAAACAGGTATCCTCTCTCTGTTTAGGACCAGCCACAATGCAAGGTCAGATAACATTGTTTAAAAAGTGTTGTTGTTTTTTTTTTTTTTTTTTTTTTTTACTATTCTGAGAGCTCAAATCATGATGACACGGCAAATAACAGAAAAAAGAAACTAGATAAAAGGATAAAATACAAAATAATGCTTCTGTAAAGAAAACTTAAGAGAGAATTAAATCTAGTTTCCCAAGAGAGATAGAGGGAAAAAATCAATTAATTCATGAAGTAAGACAAGAAGCAAGCCTAGCATTGAACCCACTTATCATTTAAGGGTAGGAATGTGTAGGTTTAACTTCTTACTTGCGCATACTCTTTCCTTATAGTCTTGCCACTCCCATGATAAATGTACACAGCTCCCCCATGATCATCTTCCAGGGGAGCTCCAATCACAATGTCATCAAATCCATCAAGATTGAGGTCTCTCACAGCAGCAATAGCTGTTCCGAAACGAGCCCCACATGGCTCATTTTTGTTTTCTTTTGTGCATGAATTATGCTTTAGAGATGAGCAGCAAGTCTGCTTAATGGGTTCCAGGCTCATTTGATATTCAAACCTTGTCTGGAAGAAAGATAAACAGGATACTTATGGATTTCTATCATTACTGCAGCACAGTGAAATTTTTAAGTACATGCTAAATCAGTGCTATTAAAAACCATTTGTACTTCTATGGTAAAGTTTGTAAAATTTCTTAAAAAGGGTGCTTTCTGAGAGCAAAGTTAAAGATTTTAAAGAACAGATTGCAGAAGTATGGGGAGGAAGACATATTGAGGATTTTAATGGATTCTCTTTTTAATGCAACCAAGTGAGTATATAACTCACAGTATGTTTTTAAAGCCGAATAACTGAATTTTTAAATCCTCAATTCAGGTCTCTCTCTTTCCTTCATCCAAAATTTGCTTCTTTGGAAAGTCTCTATATAGTCTCCCCTATAGGGCAAAGAGGAAATTGACTTTTTTTCAAAAAACAAACTTTCCCCAAAGCTATATAAAGTGAAAAAAACCAAAACAAAACAAAAAACCCAATAAGGAACAGAAAGTATTAGTAATGATGGTCAGGAACACATTTTCTAAAAAAAAGGGAAAAACAGCACAGGACCAAAAAATATTGATGGGAAAAAGGGAACAAAATGATAGGAAGAAAGATATGCAACTTATGGACTAAAACAATTAGTTGGACAGACTCTAAGAATTTAAAAAGCTAACTAGATGAATACTGACTTTTCTGTAAACAACAACAAAACAAAACAAACCCCCCAAACCGCCCAAAACACCAACCTCCAAACCCAAAACTCTTCCAATGAAGATCAAGAATTATTTCACCTAATAAATGATGTCTAAGGTCAGGAGTGGAAAACAAAATCTCACTCTAGCCCAATGAAGTATTCCAAAGACTAGTAGTTTGCTGAAACTGTCTGGTGTCACCGACATATAGTTTACTATTTCAGTCTCTGCTTTCCCAGCTTTACCTGTTTTTGACAGCTAATGCATTTTAATTGCTAATATTCCAAACACCTCTAGGCCAGAGGTATGAATGGCTGCCCTGTGAGTTTATTTAGCAGTTTAAAAAGATTTATATTTATCTTTATATTTTATGCTAAAAAAGAATATTTCACATTTCCAAGCAGAGAATGCCTAACGGCTTGAACTACCTTATTAGAATTCTAAAATGTTCATTTAGAAACTGAGGAGTTGGTGGGGGTAAAGAGGTCCTGAAAGATTCTTTGCTCCTTTTTCTAAAGTGACTACCAAATTGGAACTGCATTATTTATTTGAAATTGAAAGAAAGGAAGAGATACTCTCGACATTCTACTAGACCCAGAGGTACCATTACCTGATTCAGAGCATACACATACACTTTTCCTTGTTCCTCTTTCTCCGTTCCCATGTACATGGGAGCCCCGACCAGAAGAATGTCAGTGTTAGAATCTTTATCAATGTCAACTGTTGTTAAAACACTGCCAAAATAGGAACCGATCTAGGGTACAAAACAAAACAAAATAATCTGATGAACATCAGAAATTCTCAAGATAGCTAAAAGCCTGCATTTCTTTTACTTATACTAATCTAGAAGAGTAATTGAGCTTCAGATAGATATAGAAATAGAAATAAAATATAGAAATGGATTCTACCTGAGAGCTCTTTATTGGCTTTTGTGGGAGGCTAATAATCAGACCCATCCTTCAGGATGAGCAGCTGTCCCAGATTCTGCAGCTTGAGAGTAAGAGAAATGGCTTCCTTTAGATTTCATCCTAGCATCTCTTTCTTCTTCAAAAAGCAGAAAGGATAATGAATGCCACCATGATTTTTTTTTAGGGAAATAAAATGAGATTGAACAATAATAGGCATTCTAGGATGGCTTCAATATATGTTTATATACCATAGAATGAAAATATGAAATAAAATACAACATGAAGAATTGATTTGTCTTGGAATATTGGTACAGTGTATTTCACCTTGTAGACTTCGAAGTTTACTCAACAAAATGGCTAAGTGTTATGTGAGTGAAATAAGTCAGTCAGAAAGACAATTATCATATGCCTTTACTCATATGTGGAATGTAAGAAACAGCGCAGAGGATCATAGGGGAAGGGAGGGAAAACAGAATGGAAAGAGATCAGAGAGGGAGACAAACCTTAAGAGACTCTTAGTCATAGGACACAAACTGAAGGGTGCTGGAGAGGAGCGGGGTTGGAGTTTGGGGCAACTGGGTGATAAGCATTAAGGAGGGCATGTGATGTGATGAGCACTGGGTGTTATATGCAAACTGATAAATCACTGACCTCTACCTCTGAAACTAATGATGTACTATATGTTGGCTTATTGAATTTAAATTAAAAAAACCTATCAGTTCTAAGAGACAAAAAAAAAAAAAAAAAGGCTAAGTCTTGTCTTAGCATCTGTGGAAGATAGAAAAATATAAAAGGATTGCAGGGAGACCATCCCCTTGCAGCAATGTTTTTTTCTTGTAAGGATATGGATGCATTTTAGGGAAATGCAGGAGACTAACACTTCATTATCTAAATGCAATAACCTTACCAAATATTGACCTATGTTTAATATTTGATGCTTTTGATAATTCTCTTATTGAAACTTCCTGTCTTGGCTTCCATGATTTTAATTTTGCTCTCCTGATTCTGCCATAATATCATAGGCCATTCTTTGCTTTCATCTCTGCTAGCTCCTTTTCCTCCTCCCATGCCCTAGATTTTGGCATCCCCTAAACTAAGACCTGAACTTTCCCTCTTTCTCCTCTCCTAGATGGATAATCCTTCCAAACATTTCTATTACTGAAAGTTGCAAATTTCATTCTATCCTCCTCTCAAGGCTCCAGTTCTACATTCCTAGACATTGCTAGACACTTAGACAACTGCTAGACATTGACTTTCGAATGTTCTTTCCTCATAGGTTATGAAGGGTTTAAAAGTTTTTTTTTAAGTTGAATTAATTACAAACATAAATAAAATGCTGTAAGATCTAGCAATCTTGGGACTTCATGCTCCCATGACAATAGCTATCTGGAGCTGAGTGGGCACTAAATGTTTAGGTGGCTCATGAGCTGTCCAGGCCATGGTTCCCACCATTTCCTGTTGTTTTCTGTGCAGTAGCTTTATTTATTTACTTTACCTTCGTGGCACCCATAACCATTTGAATTTGTGCTTACTGTTACAGGAAACATGTAAAACCAAATACCATTAAAAAAAATATCTACACTGCTTGAGTTGATGACATTCTAATAATGGTGCCACCTTTCTCCCAGATTACCAGGCTTGAAACTTAAATCATTCATAATTTAAATCATTTGTAACTTTCATGAGCAGTTTTCACAAAATGGTCACTTCCTGTCTTGTAGACAGTTAATAGAGTGATATCAGACCTAAGATGTCATATAAAATGCTTCATTTTACAATCTTGTCAGTTCCTCGGTATTTATGTCTACTATACTCCTTCCTTTTCCATTTTTATTGGTGATACATCATTTTAGGCTCTCCTCACCTTATCCTTGCTACAGCAATAGCCTTTTAAAAATCGTTGATGCATTTTCTGATTACAAATGTGGGCAAAGGGCTAATAAAACTCTTTCACCAGGTTTTATTATTTTATATATATATGATAATCTTTATATATGAGACTCTTACTTTTGGTTCACTCTAACTCTGTTCCTCTGGACATCTGTGGGGAAAGGATTTCAATTATATTACTAAGCAATATTGAGAGTGGTAAAATAATGTCTCATTGGGACACTGCATTTAGGCTGTGGGGAACTATAAATACGTGATTGAGATAACACAGTGTAAGCTTCTCAGGATGACTCTGACTACTGCATGTCCTTAAGCTAATGGAGCCCTGGAAGCTAATATCTATGGTGTTGTTATGAAAGATATTGGCTCCTGTGGGGCGTTAAAGAGAGGACAGCTCTGTACTTGCCCAATGTATCTGTCTCCTCTCACCCAAGCTGTTCTGTTGGGCCGCTGTGAGTACACCTGCAGGGGATGAAGGCTGATGCTTCCCTGCCTTTTGGAGTAGTCAGTGATGGGAGGAGTGTAGAGGGGCAGTCTGATGAGCTGGGATATGCAGTGAAGCCCAAATGATTGCAACACAATACTAACCAACAGCATAGATGTTTCAGTTTAAAAGTATTTACGTATATTTATGTTTGCGTATTGCATGTATAATTTCTTAAACTATTTTTAGTATTTCTCAATATTTCTCAGTATAACCTAATGAGAATTTTTTGATTTTATATGTTCTAACTTCCCATGACCACCAGGAGAAAATCCAATTTCTTTAGTTTGCCGTTTGAAGCCTTACACAATTGGGGTTCACATTATCTTTTTAACTGGCTCTTCTGCTTTTTCTACCTATCTACAGTCTATTTTTCCTTCTAGACTAGCACAAACCTTATCTTGTATTGAGACTTTTGGCACCAATTCTAGCTTAAAACAATCTTCCCATCTTCTGAGTTTACTGTATGTGCCACTGGCATTTTCAAGCCTCTTGATGTTTTAGACATTTTTTATGTATATATTTGTATATCTGTATCTATATAATCATCTATACATCTTATCTCCACTTCCATGTAACTGAAATATTCCTGAGGCCAAAGATGCAGGCATTTTACATCCCTACAAGGAAGCTAACATGGAGCCCTGTTTAATAAAGTTGATATTGACTATGAGAGTATTTTTTCTTTCAAAGTTTAGGACAATAGATGGTTCATTTAAATTTGCAGAGAGTATAAATGGATTAATTTAAAACAATAATTTTCAAGCTTACCTGTTCTCCACTGAGCGTCTGGAGAATCTTAATGTCTCCATCGTCCATCCTGTAGATGACAACCTGGCCTGTATGATTATACCGTGGCTGTCCAGCAATGTACAGCACAGCTCCAGAAACAGTGGCAGAGTTCACTGTGTAGCCTAACAAAAGAGAGATGCCAGATGTCAGATGTACTACGTGACCCCTTAAAATCTGTACAGAACAAATTAAGATCCATTTTAAGTGGCTGGGAGAATTATTTTTTGTGTCTTTATATATATTTATCTTGTTTTTGAAAATATTTATTTAAGTTTGTCTTGGTGGAAGCTTTTAGCATGCTTTCTGATTATCTATTGCGACTGCTTTGTCCACTCCTCCACCCCAGTTTTTCATTGTTTAAAGACAAAAATGATGTAACAGTGATGACAGAAGAAGGAAAAAAAAACTCCACAAAAAATCCCTCATAATCCCAATTCACCACTTTGTAATAAATCAATTGTACTTTATCTGGACATATTATAAAGACTGATAATTTTGATAATTATTAATTTATTTTATTATTTTATATGATAAAATAATAATTTTATATAGTTCGAATCATAGGAAATGTAAGCCTTTTCTGTGTTGCTGCTCTAGATTATTTATTATCTATTTATCTATATATATATCTATTTATTTATTTGAAAGCTAAGGTGCGAGCCTGCTCCTGAGGCAGGGGGAAGAGCAGACGGAAAGAGAGAGAGAGAATCTTAAGCAGGCTCCATGCCCAGCACTGAGCCCCACACAGGGCTTGATCTCTCAACCTTAAGATCATGACCTGAGCTGAAATCAAGAATCAGATACTTAATCGACTAAGCCACCCAGATACGATACCCTTGCTGCTGTAGATTTTTATAACTAGTACTTTTAAGTAGTTGACGTTTATTTCTCTAAGTTAAGGCATAAAGGCGTTACGTTTCTACTAAAGGACCATTTCCCAATAATATGGAAGGATTTTTTAGGTGGTTTTAAATTTTTTGTTATTATACTTAAGCCTGCAAAGACATCCTTGAACATTTAATTTTTTTTCCTTCTTTTGGATTTTTATGGTGATAAAATTCAAGGAAAAATTACTGGATCAAATTTTCAATTCCTTCAGTGTCGAGCAAATTGTTTCCAGAACATTTGTACTAATTTATTCTACGAACAGCCAAAGGACACACTAATTTCATCAAATTCCCCCCAAACATTGGGTATCATTACTGTTATTTAACTTTGTGAATGTTATAATAGATGTTAAACATAATCTAACAATAATATTTTGCTGTGAATTTGATTTGCATTTGTTTGGTTAAAAGGAAGTAGATGGGGTGATGGATGAAACAGGTGATAGGCATTAAGGAGGGTACTTGTGATGAGAACCAGGTGATGTAAGGAAGTGCTGAATCACTATACTGTACATCTGAAACTAATATATGCTATATGTTAACTAACTGGAATTTAAATTTAAAAAGTGAGCTTTGACATTCCTCTTTTTAATTGGGCTTTCATTTTTTGTGTCAGATAATTCTTAATTTTTACATGAAGAATTAAATTTATTCTTTGTGTCCATAGAGAAAAAAGCTCAATCAATGAATAAAAATTGCCATGTGCACAGTTCCACTCTACAGAAGGAAGAAATGTTCTAGTAACCAGGTCTGCCCATCAGCAGAGCAGAAGGCATTTTATTTTTCCAAATACCACAGAATAGTATCTCTTACTAAGAAAAAGATTATTTTGAAAATTTTTTCCAAGTGTTTTACTACAAGGTTATAGTTTTCACTTTCTTACATTTTTGTAAAGGAGCAGAGGTTTTTGTACTAAAACATGTTTGATTTTCACAAGTGCTAAAGGCACACAATTCCTCAGGCATTTTTCCTTCATGAATATTTTTCTCACATTCTCATTTCTTCATCTTTCTTTGAGCTTCTAAAAAAATTACACATAATAAATTGTAAACTATTCTTTTTCAAACAAGTAATTTTACTAAACAAGTGCTGATGTTACTAACCACAATATTGCTTAAAAAATAAAAGCTTTAAGGTCATGTTTATACATAAATAAAATAAAAAAGAAGAATCTGAAAAACAAAGCTGTTTTATTTTATGTCACTCTACTAAAAAATATTAAGACAAGATAGGCCTAAGAGTGTTAGTATACTTTAATTTTTTTTTAACTTACAGAGCTATGAATGCCAACTGATAAAAGAACCTTTAAAAAAAGTTTCAAATTATGTTTGAGGCTTGGGGTTGTATGATTATTTGGTTAATTAATTTCAATAATTTGAACTTGGTAACTACAGCTATTAACTGAAGTCTTCACAAAGACAGTACCTACCCGTGAGGTAGTTGCTGGTTAAAGCTCAGGTGTCTAAAGACAATAAAGAGGGAGAGAGAAAGAAGGCCATGTAACATCTAATTTTCTTGAAAGGAAAATAATTATAAACATCCAAGTTTAATCTTGCTTTCTGAAGAGAAAAAAAGTACAAAATTGAAGAGAAAGGAAAATTCATAGCATAGTCTGCTGCATGGATTTAGAAATAGATCCTGCCAGCTTTCATAATTTACTCCTTGGGGAAAGTGCTAGGATCTGGTGAGGTAATGGGAAATAGGTATGTTCTGCTTTGATTTCATGCATTTGTCTCATATCTTTACTTTTTCTCTTGAATTTGGCATGATTAGAAAGGGGCAGGCCGTGGGTGGAGGAGGCAGAGAACGAGACTTCAAACATGTTCTCACCATCAAAACCACTTGCTAAGTGCATATTATCCTAGTGGAAAGATGGGTGAGCGGCTGTCCCCTGAGAGCTTCAACAGCTTCTATTTCTACTTCTTTCTCATAATTACTGATTAGTATGAGATTTTTTTTTTTTAATACAGCATCTACCTCTCACTTTGTTCCCTCCATAAGATTTTCCACAGCCTAACAACTTGCAGTCTACACAGATTTCAGACTAACGCATTCAAACTCTTCTTAATTTTTAACTCACACAAGCAGACATTTTGAAAACCCCATTTCAGATTTGGAATAATATTTGGGGTATAAAGCTATTTTTCTCCTCTGGCCCCTTTCTGTGTGCTTTTTTGTTTTAAAAGAAATCGACTGTAAACTTTATGTTGGCAAAATATCCTATGTGCTAATGTGTGATTAAGCTAATGAAATTATTTCTAAGATATAAAATCATTTAAGCACATTGTGGACAATATACCCCCAAATTTCCTTTTCTGGGCAGAAAGAAATCATATGTTATAAATACTGTGGTTAAGAATGAAGGTTCTTAGTTTTTTCTTGCTCACAGTGGTATCTTTAAGTTTTGAATTCACTAAGCCTGCTTTAAGCAATCATGAATCCAAGCTTTCAGGGAATAGATTTAGGATTCTTAAAACTATTCGGATTTAAGGAATTTTATCACATAATAACTCAGAATACCAAAAGAACTATAGTGTTCTCAAAATGTGTGAAATTTAAAAAAATATTTTGTTTATTGATTTTAGAGAGAGAGAGTGTACACGAGAATGCAAGGTAGGAAGGGGTCTTTTGAGAGGGAGAGGGAGAGCGAGAGGGAGGGAGAATCTGAAGCAGACGCGGAACTGAGCATGGAACCTGATTTAGGACTCAATTCCAGGACCTTGAGCTGAAACCAAGAGTTGGATGCTTAATCAACCCAGGTGCCCCCAAATGTGTGAACTTCTTAAAATGTCACACATATCTTTGTGGACTTCATGCTATATCTTTAATTTGTAAATGTCTTTAATTTTGAAATGAACACTGGAATAAGAATCAAGAGACCTAGATTCTAGTTCAGATCTGTCATAGGTAGCTATGACATCATTCTTCTATTCCGTAATATCTTAACTTGGAAAGTTGGATGTTTGCTATATGCTAAGATCTCTTTTAAATGTATATGAATCTTAAGCCCAACCTCTTTACGTTATAGCATAATCCTCCAAATATTTAAAAGATATTCAGTGTACATTTTGTTTCCTAACTATCAATTTCTTCAAATTTTGCAGGGGGTGGGGAAGGGGAGAAAGAAATTGTTTCCAGACCGGTATCCTTTAAATAATTTTTTATCGCCACATCCTAGTTTGGCATTTTCTTTTGTAATGTGTGATGTTTAGAATACTCTAGTTGCTCTTTGACCACAGCAGAATGTAATAGGACTTTTATGAGAAATAAACTAGCTTCCATAAATGCAGTTCAACTTGTATTAAGGGTTTTGAGCACTCACATTATATTTGCTGCTTACAGACATATTTTTAATTATCTAAAACCTTCAGGCCTTTCATTTTTCTTAAGTCCTGCCGCCTCTACAGTTTTAAGACAGGAGATGTGTGGATCTACTAGTAAAGACCTCTTACCTTTCTTGTAAAATAGAAAGTAACTTGAATAGAGAGAAAAAAGACTTGCCTCCAGGACAGAAAGATCCCATAAAGGAATGATAACATAGTAAAATATGAACAATGAAAGGTATTTGTTTTCTTTACCACTGCACCCCCAGCACCAAGAACAATGCCTGGGGTAAAATAGGTATCAGTCAAATATTTGCTGAGTGACTAAAGAGTTGGGAAACTATAGCCTGAGTTTTTTTTTTTTTTTCATCCTAGGCCCTCCTAATTGTTTAAAGGATCATTTAGTGACAGAATAGTTCCCTGCTATCTCCTAGGCAGCTGGGTACAGATCTAGAATAAGGTGATACCTGACATATACTTTGTCATTCCAGACAAGTCTTTGAAAAATAAGATGACATTACACCTCAATATTTGTCTGATTTAATGGAACTATTAAAGAAGCTATATGACAAGACAAATTAAAATTTTCTTTTCCAAAATTAGGACCCATAGAAAGAAACTTATGATATAGGATATTTTAGAGAAAATGGTAGTCTAATCTTGACATTATTAGCTGAATCAAGGTTTCTCTTTTTTATCATTTCCTGTCCACCAGGTACAAAGCTCTTCTTGAAGTTAAGGAGAATATCAGACACAGAGAGACCTCAAAATGTGCACATATCAGCCTAAATCATTCTTGCACTAGAGAGCCCTTTTGAAAGAGTGTGACCTCCATGTTCTATTATTCTGATTACTGCTCAGAAACTAAGGCTGCTTAGGAACTTTCATGGGTCCATAAAATGTCTAACTCTTGGAAGTGAGTTACACGGTTATAAGTAAGTCTATATAAATATAAGCAAATAATGCTAAAAATAAAAACAAAAGCAAACAATGCTAAAAATAAAAACAAAACCAAAAATAAAAACATAATAATTTTCTATCGATTACATCCAAACTTTACCTAAATAAGAAGCAAGAGGTTCATTCTTTTTGGTAGACTCAACATTAAAGGTTGTGTTGTGGGGGATTATGATTTGATTAGCCTTTTGCATGACGACAGTTCCATTCCAATCATAGGCTCCTACTGCTCCAAGCATGACCCAGTCCTTATAACCAAATAAAGAAAACAAATGATGTTTAACAAAATAGTAAGAATGTACATTAACAATATGATAAATTCTATTTAAAGTGCTTTACATATATTAATTCATATAATTTTCAAAATAACACGACAGTAACTTGGCAGAGTAAGTAACTTGCCCTAAGTTATACACTACAATAGCCCATTGAAATGTCAATATTCCTTTGCATGAATTCTGATGCATTTTCTTTCACCAACCACAAATGATATATTTCCTAATCTTGTCTTTCTGCTTAATTCTGGGTGCCAAGAATCCTAGGTCTTGAACATGGAATCCTAGCAAGATATTTGAAAACACTGAAATTGAGAAAAAGATACATTCCATATCATTAGCAACTATTTTAAGTGTTTCATTTAACCAGATGTATAATTACATTGAGCAGACCTCAAAATGTTTGATTCACAATTATTAGTACAATATAGTGAACTGTGTGAAATAAGTTGTTTTCCTAGTAAGTTTGTGAGATGCCATTTTCCTATTTGGATTAGAAAGTCATCATGGTCAGAATAACGGCTCAAGCCATAAACTGCTAGTTGCATTTATAATGTTGATGCTTGGGCATTGCTTTTGGGAGTGAAAACCTTAAAAAAAAAGATATTTCATTTTCTACCAATTGGTCAACGTACCTGTGAATAATGAGCACTGAAGCCCGTCTGAGACATTTCCATTTCAAACGAAGCTGCTGACTGGTCAGCTGTAGCTATAACAGAAAGATAAATGCTGATTAGCACACTGTTGACTTGGAGAAGACAGGCTAATTAGAGTCTGGGCTTTTAACCAACCAGAACTTCCAACTTCTTTTGAGTTGTGTTCAGCTACACATTTCTCAACCCAAAATTCCTAGGTAGGGCTGGGTGGAGGGAAGAGAAGATTAGCAGAAGGCCATGCCTAAATTCTTGACTGATGGCTTCCCCATCCTTGCTGGAGAAGTTGAGAAATCTCCATTCATGCTTCTGATCTTATATTCTATCATGCCCATGGATGATATGGCACTTTGGATCCACAGAATTATGTTGAAAGTACTGAAGTTGGAAACCTGTCTTCCCTTCACACCATGGGAATTCTGCTCAGACACTGGGCTAAACCTACCTGTTATGTTCCAGGGCTAAACAAATTTTATTCACACATTTAAAGAGGTCTCTTGTTTCTACCAGCCTCACCTATATTTCCAGCTATAGATCCCCTCAGAATACCACTATTTGATAAAGGGTGCAGGGATTCTGGGTTTGTATTTGCTCTAATTTCTGGTGGTAGGTATCAGTCACAGATTGGGAAGGGACTTTTGGATGGTCTCTAGGTCATATTTAAGAAAAAATTTTTAATCGTATTTTTTTAATAGAATCTGTACCCATTTTTTTAAGTCAATGGTCTGTATGAGGTTCAATAGCAACCATTAAGTCTTTTTATCTTTCCAAGAGCTCCATGAATATGAACAGTTTTAATGAGGATTTCTATGGGCAAGATTCTATACTCATTTTTAGGCCCTTTACTGAAATACAGAGACAATCCAGAGCATTCCATGGAAAATGTGCTATTCTCAAAATATTCACCAACCCAAAGCCACAACCTCCTAAGGGGATTGAGAGAATGTTGATTCATTTGCTTTCAGTTGGGAGTTACTGATTTATTTGGCTTTGCAAATAAGTTAAAAATAGTGCATAATTTTAGGAGTCAGTCATGCCTATTGAGGCATGATAATAATTAAATTTGTGAAATCAAACTCATTTACTAGTTATTTACTGTTATAAATTTATTAACAAATATATCAGTGGTTGCCTTCTTTTAGGACTAGGTTAAATGAGGATATCAATCAAGAATTCAAATATATCATTTTAACCTCACATATGAATTATCATCTAATTTAAATGACTGAGGTGTACTTTAACTTTGAGGTTTTAAATCCACAATGCTTTATGGTGTCTTTTTTTATTTATCTTTGCAAGGCCAATTTTAAGAGCGCAGCAGCAAAGACCTGCTGCCTATTTCTAGAATCTTCTGGGGTTCTGCTTAGGGAGCTACTTGATAGTCTGCCTAAATTGTCCTCATGGTAATAGCTCCTTGTACATCTCTAAACTTCTTGCTGTTAACTCCTCCCCAGACTGTTCATGAGTACTGAGATAATCACTCTCCCCACTGCTCAGCGTCTGGTTAGAAATCTCAGCATTTCTTCCAACATTTGCTGGGAAAGGGAGACAGACCCTTTTCTTATTTTGATTGGGCAAGTTTGCGTCCTGTTCTCGTCACTAGGTGGCGCTGTCCGTGGCAAACAGGAATTTCATAATTGTTACTATTTACCATCTAAATACAAATGTTGATAAGAAGTGGCCACTTCCCAAGGAACAAGAAAGTGAAGCCCTTTCTGCTTTCATTATGAAAAAAAAAAAAAAAAAAAAAAAAAAAAAAAAAACCAAAAAAACCGAAAAAGGCTAGTCAAAGCACTGAGTCTGGTTAGGCCTGAAAGTGTACCAGTAAAGATGCAGGAGACATTTTAATCTGAGGACATTTAAAAAATAATTTTGCTTTTAAATACACAGACGTCTTAGAGTGTCTGGGCATTCCAACGTGTAACCTTTAACTCATGGTGTGGTTAGTTTAGAAGTAACACAAAAATTTCATTTAAGGCAAATTGGGCTCCTCTTTCCCCAACAGCTCATAAAGGCTTCATTTCTACAAGTTCTACAAGGTTATATTTATTTGTTTACTTAGGGGAGGTTTAAAATGGAAACTGTATTGTATCATGCTTAACTATCTAATGTAACTAAGTCATTTCATTTAAATGGTCTTTAGAGATTGTTTCTATCATATCACATTATTGACATATCATATCACATTATTAAACATTAAAAGTGCACAATGACTTGGAAATCTTTGTATATTTCCTTGAGGCCAGCAAAGCTTACAGTCTGGTCTATTAGTAAATGACACTGGGATAGCTTCTGTGAGAGCAAAGCCACTTAAAAGTGACTTGTGCACAAAACGTAGGATAGTTAAGTTCTTCAGAAGCAGCTGTGACTCCAGAGGGATAAGTAATTCAAGTGTTCAGGTTCTAAAGGTGCAGGGGAAAAGCAGCCAGGCAAAAGGGAAGCAGAGAAATGGAAGTGTGCATGGACTTAAGATGCTCATCAAATCTAAACTAAATCTGTCCCTTACAGCAAGGTAAGTCACCACCAGCATTTTTTTAATTGAAAGAGAAGACAGAATGAAAATGAGAAGCTATCAGAGTTCTTTGTACATAATAAGGGTTATGGGTCATACGGAAGTGGAAAAATTTTCCCTTCTTCCCCTCCAGGTTCCTTGGCTGGTTTAATAAGTAAACTGACCTAAAACAGATTAGCAGGAGGAAATTAAAACAAATTTAATTTCATATGAGAGCTCTCCTCCCCCAAATATGAGATTGAAGGACAAGTGGGGGCAATTGAAACTTATATGCCATCCCGACATAAGGACCGGGGGCTTCAAAGGGAGGAGGGAAGTTCATAGGATATAAGAACAGATGTTTGGCAATTAGAAGTTTGCTATGCCATGCAGATAGGTCTCTAAGATTAAAAAGTTATCCTTGGTTATAGCTCGTTTTCTGGGCCAGCCGCTCTGTAAATTCTTTTAGGTATTTAAGGAAGAGGTAAAAGTAATTCCTGAGTCTGCTGGGTCTTGATTGCCTTTAGCTCAAAATAATCTATATGCCAAAGTGACATATTTTGGGGTGGCCTATTTTACTCCCCTTTAGTTGTGAGGCATAGTATATTTATTATCATGGGTCATTGTCAAATAAAGCTTGAAAGCCACTACTCTAAAATAATTTCTTTCCTTTGTATATATTTTAACATTCTGTTGTCAGTCACTTTTCTGCATTTTCCTCATCATTTGATACTCAGTCAAAATGGTGTACTTGTTTTACTTATGTCTGTTTCTCATTTTATCTTTCTGTTTTCCATTATCAGGTAATATCACGGTGACTGAGAAGATGCTTTTAAACTCCTATGTTTAAATGTGAAAATAACTGTCCTTCTGTGTGTCCTCACAAGGATAGGGTCCACTGGATTCAGATGAGGCATAAGTGCAGAACTCTCTGGAAAGAGGGAAAGAGACATGTTCTCTTAGGCTCCACATATCAGAGAACATGAAGAAAGAGGCCTTTTCAGTTTTTCTGGCATAACAATTCTAAAGACATTTTTTGCAAGGAAAGGGCTAGTTTCAAAGTAATTTGTTACTTGACATCTACCAAAGGCAGAGGAAGGAATGCCATGACTCGCTATCCTCAGTAGCCGATCACCATTACAAAATTGAAGAAAAAAATCTAAAAAAAAGAATTATGACTTAGACAAATATAGTGAAGCTGCCATGAGAGTTGAGGCAGAGTTCCATGAAGACCTTTAAAGTGGGCAAGAAGCAAAATAGAAGAAAATAAATGAACATTGAAGTGACTGCAAACAAGAACAATTTCATAGAAGCCCAAAATAATAATAATAATAATAATAATAATAATAATAATAATAACAACAACAACAAATTAAAAAAGAAAACTTGAGCTATGTCTCCATTTTCTAAACCTGTGTCACAGAAAAAGACTAAATCGCGTGGGCACATTTTTGCTCTGGTGAGTCTGACCATTGCCTTCCCCCAGTCCTTACATCCTTACAAAGAGAGCTGCCAACAGAGTCAGTGTTGTGTAAGATAGCCATCTCAGGGACAGATTTGCATTAAAGGGCATTGTTCCATGCTGGCTATTGTACACACTAAAAGTGCATGAGCCGTGTAGTAGTAATAAGTACCAAAAACCCATTACATTGACTTTAAGTTGTAGAGAAAACATACAGACTTATAAGAACTAGTCCTACCTTCCAAGGCAAATATTCTTTCTCCCAGAGCTTCAACAATAGTGACTAGAGCCAATTCATCAGAGACATTGAAGAAATGCTTCTCGGTGGGTTCACTTGCAATTGATTTTATTTCTTCCACAAATTTTTCAGTGCTTAGATTTCCTCTGTTATAGCTCCCAAGAATCTAAGACATGACAAAATGGCAAGAATATACTTAAATTCTATGTGTTAAATAAGGATCTAAAGCATTTTTGTCAATAAACAGGAGAGTGTATAATACCTTAATACAATGCAATTTTTATGTATTTCCACATTCTTGGAAGAAATCTTCAGATTATGTAGATTCCCTAATATTAACTGTTACATACTGTAATTGGTGTAGGAAAATATAGAGGGCAATCTTGTATGTTTGTGAAAGTTTCTTCTGCATTCTGTGTCCCTCTTTATGAACAGCTCTATCTCTAAAGCCTGACAGTTCAAAAGTAATGTTGTAGTTTCTGAATGTCTTTGGCATTATTCCAGCATGCCACCACCATTTGCTGGCAAAAGCAATTAGCATGAGTTACTTGATCTTGAATAGGAAGTTCTTCTTGATAATCTTACCAAGAGCCCAGTCCCATTACACATTTTTAAAAACAGATATTAAACTAAATAGTAATCTAATTTGGCAATCTAGAAAACAGATAATCAGGATATTCCTGTTTGAAACCAAATGCTCAAGACAGGGGCCCCCTCCCACTTTTTAGAGAAAAGGGAAAGGAAGGAATTATCTATTATGGTTAACCGTAGTTATTTAGATTTCTTAGCAGATATTCTCAAACATCTATTTTATTTTTTAAAGTAAGGTTTATTGAGATATAATTTATAAACAGTGAAACCCACCCTTTTTAGATATACAATTCTGAGTTTTGACAAACCCACACAGATGTTACTACCACTTCAAGATGTAGAACATTTCTATCAGTGTTCTTTCTTGCCCCTTTGTAGTCAATCCCTTCCTTCTCCTAACCCTTACAACCACTGATATATTTTCTGTTCTTAAGGCTTTGCTTTTTCAAGAATGTTATGTTTATGAAACCATATAGCACGTAGCCTGTTGTGTCTGACACTTTCACTTTGCCTAACAGTTCCGAGAGTCATTCATGTTGCCTCATGTATCAGAAGTTCAGTGTTTTTATTGCTAGTAGGATCCCATTGGATGGATGCACCCAAACTGGAAACAGTCCAAATGTCTATAAACAGCAAAGTATGGAACAAATTGTGGTAGATTCATGCAATATATGATAAAAAAATGAATTACTGAGGCACAAAATATAATGTGTAATCGTTATGTTGAGTGAAAAGTTAAGCACAAAAGAGTAATACTGTATAATTTAATTTACATAAAATAGAATAGGCAACTTAAGCTATGGTGGTATAAGTCATAACATTGGTTACTACAGAAGTGAGTATTAGAAAAATGAAAGTTCAGGAACTTCCTGGGGGTGATGGAAATGTTCTATATTCTGATGGAGGTGTCAGTTACATGGGTGTATGCAATTATCTAAACTTTGTACATAATTTTCACATTGAAATCTTGCATTTCACTGTATGTGTTACTTTATTTTTTATTTTTATTTTTTAAAAGATTTTATTTATTTATTCATGAGAGACACACAGAGAGAGGCAGAGACATTGGCAGAGGAGGAAGCAGACTCCCTGCAGGGAGCCTAATGTGGGACTCGATCTCAGGACCCCAGGATCAGGCCCTGAGCCAAAGGCAGACAGTTAACCACTGAGCCACCCAGGCATCCCTAGAATTTTTTTGTTTTATATACGTAGAGATACCAAGAGATTAGAAAAGGAGAGCAAGAGATGAGTATAGGATTTGGGCTGATGTGTATCAGGTAAAGGACACCAGGTGGTGAATGTGGTCTGGCCCATAGATGCTTATAGTGCATACTTAAAATACATGTACATGTACAAATACAATAATAAACATAGAAACTTATAAAGTGGGTCACGCTTTCACAAATGATGGGGTCTTCTGAACTAAGGATCATTAATTCAATTCTGTGCTCCTGGAATCCAAAAAATAAAGGTAAGATCCCAAGCTCTGTGCTATTGCTTGAATTTTATATTATCCTACTCCTTAGGGACAAGAAAAATCAGAACATTTGGTGACCACGAAGATACCAGAAATTTCTAGCTTCATTTTCCATTTTTAAATCATAGGCATAGATTTGTCTGGCATCATTAAACTGGGACTCTATGGTGCCTTCAAAGTCCTGTTGCAACATAGACCTGCAAGAGTTCCCAACCACAGTTCAGCATTGTGCACTGTGTGGGTCCCAAACACATGGGTGGGCGGGCAAAGAGGGAGGCGCTAGTCAGTCCTGTCCTCACTGGATCTTCTGGCCATGGATCCCCTGCCTCTCTCTTCTGAGCACCCATATCCAACCCCACTCTCCTCCAGCTGCCTGTTCTAGGCATCTGCATGTATTTTTTTTTTTATGTCAGAGAGTTTTATTAAGAAGGGTACAACTTTCCACTTACAGTTAGGAAAAAAGCTAAAATTACTGTTTTAGGTGTTGCTGCTTATGATCTGCCATACACTTGTTTATTTGTATCATAAAATACATGAGGGCTTAGATTAGTAACTGAATCATTAAAATGTACACTAAATATTAATGTGAGTAGAAGAGTTGTGTCCCAGCTAGTCAGGCAGTTCTGGAGTTTTCCTTCCTAGTAAGAAGGTGCTGGGGGATTTATTCATGGTTTCTTCTCCTTGCTTGACTCACACCTTCATCCCTTTCCCACAGAATACCTAGAAGAGGTCCTGAGCAATATCACATATCTGCACATACAGGTCTTTATTGAGGTCCTTGTCTGCTCTTTACCTCTGTGTCTACCTATAAAATGTGTTCATGAGACATAACTGCCCTAAAGTTTGTGAAGAACTTTGTGCTGCTTTGAAAAAGTGAGAAATTTAGGAAAACAAGAGCTGGCTCTAATGAAATTGGTATACTATTTCGGTAGCTTTTCTATTTTTGAACCTCTCTACTACTTGCCCAGATTTGGGTAGGAAGGTCAATACCAGGAGTTTGCAAAATTACACCAGAACACAAAAACTCAGATCCTGTCTACTTGTCTGAAAAGTAAATTCCAACCATTAGAAATGGTTTATATTTGAACAGAAGCCACTGGTGCTTTTTTCACTTTAGCTACTTGATGGGGAAGAGAACTAATGGAAATGAATGTAGAGAACTGTTTAGACAGGGAGGGAAACCCAAGGGCTACTTGTTCTTATTACATGGAACAATTGTCTCTTGTACTTAAAAACAATTAAGATGGTCTTCCCACATCTCGATGGACATGCTCCAGAGAAAGCATGGAGAAGGGTAGGAGAAAGTCTCCAGCCCCTAGAACCTCCATCACACCTGTGTGTTGGTTTCAGGATCACTGGGGTCTTGCTCAACACCTCCCTCTATACCTGGTATTCTTCTCACACACTGCTAGATTCTTCGGTCAGCAGTTTTGCTACACATGGATTTCTTTTAGATTCACACAAATTCTACGTCATGTGAAGCCCTCTGAGTCCCCATTGTTTTACCTAATTTATCCTAGAAGTTATATGACACCCTTATCTGGAAAGTCACCATCCTTCCTCCTTAGTCCCTATTGAACACATTCTAGATTCACTATCACGTTGTCATGTTAACTTCCATTTCACTTATAAAGTGATGCATTTGAAAATTCACATAAAAATTGTAAAGATGCTTAGACCATGCATGGTTGAGGTTCTTAGTTGTGATGTAAATGTTATTAGACATTTAGTACTCTGTGTGACAGACAAGAGACAATTAGGTAAAATTCAATGGGGAAAATGCCCAAGTGATATACTTAAATAATAAAAATAAAACATATAAATGGAACATGAGAGTATATATTTGGAAGAAAATATAAGAGGAAAAAATTCCCAGGAAGTACTGTGACTTGCATCCATCTTGAACTCTTTTGTATTACAGAATTAAAAAAATGTAGGAAAGTATTTTGATTCTTCACCCAAGGATCTGGTGCTTGTGGAAACATTATTTTCTATGAGTGAGAAAAAATACAAAATAACACTTATAATTACTTCTGTTTTACTTTATACAAATATGTCAAGACCAGGCATTTGATATTGGTAATATTTACCTGAAGTAGACATTCAGAACTGAAGCTCCCTTGAGGCAGATGTATCAAATGTTAAGTGTACAATTCATTTACATGTACTACAGTGCTTTTTGTGTGCAAATGAATGAAATGTTAAGATACTTTCTAACTTCTCTTATTTTCATTTGAATGCTGTAGATGATACATATTTCACAGTCATTATAATCCCAGCCATTATCATTTTAGATTAGAATATGAATGTAGAACAGGCTCCTGCTGGCAGTGTGTAGCATCCTCAAGTGACAGAGTATAGACCATACAGAATCATACCAGCTTAGGATCCTCACCAAATCTGAGAGTTTAATGGGTCATGTTTGCAGTTTTACCACAGAGTGCTTAACTTTTCAATGGTCAATTTTGGGGGGGGGCATTGTCTTCCCCAAAACACATCTTTGTGGTTTTCAAGATCAATTGGTAGGTTAAAAAAAAAAAGCATTAGGAGGAAGAGCCCAAGTGGTAATACAGGTAGAGCCTCAGGTATATTTGTGAAGCATGAATGGAGCTTCAGAAATGTCTAAAGCCTTTCTGTGTGAATGTACAAGGAGAAGAAATAAAATAAAATAACTTCCTTATTTCCCAGTTTGGCACAAACTAAAAAATGAAAGTTTCACTGGGGAAAAGAAATATGAATTGGGAAAACAGAAATTCTTGCTGAAGTGAAATTTTTCTATACATTATTTATAACATTTTTGAAGAGCAATTTGATAATTCATTGATTAAAATAGGAAAGGAGCTCATGATTTTATGATTCTCCAGGAAAACTAATGTAATTATGAGAACGCTTTTTGACCAGATGGGAGGCAAAGTATGAATTATCAACTAGGGATCCAACCAAGGGAAACATAGTGACTTAAGGACAAGAAATACTGAATATGTAGCTAGATATCATGTAAAAGTGTTACAAGCTTTACTTAAAATTAAGAAGTCATTCATTGATAGATACAGTATCTGCTTTCCACTGAAGTTTATTTTTAATGTTGTTAATGCTGCTGATGGTTTATTTAGATCATTGCCTGCTCAGTGGCACCTGGAAAGCCAGACTATATTCTCTGGGGGGAAGCTGAACAAATGATAGCACTTCTGATATCCAATTGTCTGGGACAAACTGGGCATACATTGGCTTATGCAATTGAAAAGACCAGCCATAGAGATAACTGTGGCCAGTATCGCTGAGCGAAGCCAGGATCTATAGAATTATTCTCAACCACAGAAGAGATCAAAATAGTTATAGTAACCATTATTGTAAGGAGAAGTAATAATGGATTAATAGTAATAGGCAAGAGATAATTTATAGAACTAACAACAAGGGAAAAGACAGAAATAATGAGGTGTTTTTATTTTTCATATCTGTATCCCAAATAAAAAAGGACATTGCTGGATATTTGGGCTCTCTGCATAATTTGACTATTGTTGATAATGCTGCATGTACCCCTTTGAACCTGTATTTCTGTATCTTTTGGGTAAATACCTAGTAGTGCAATTGCTGGATCATAGGTAGTTCTATTTTTAACTTTTGAGGAACCTCCATACTGTTCTCCAGAATTTGCACTCCCACCAATGGTGCAAGAGGGTTCCCCTTTCCCTGCAACCTTGCCAACATTTGTTGTTTCTTGCGTTGTTAATTTTATCCATTCTGACAGCTGCGAGATGGAATCCCATCATGGTTTGGATTTGTATTTCCCTGATGATGAGTGAAATTTAGCATCTTTTCATGTGTCTGTTAGCCATCTGGAAGTCTTCTTTGGGGAAGTATTCATGTCTTTTGCTCATTTATTAACTGGATTGTGTTTTGGGTGTTTAGTTGATAAGTTCTTTATAGATTTTGGATACTAACCTCTTTGGATAAAGAAGATGACATAAATATATATATATATGATGTATAAATATATTAGGTAAAATTCAATGGAGAAAATGATGATGTATAAATATATATATATACAAGATTATATTATATGTATAATAATATATATTAGATTATATATACATAATAGAATATTACTCAGCCATCAAAAAGAATGAAACTTGCAATTTGCAACAATGTAGATAGAGCTAAAGTGTATTATGGTAAATGAAATAAATCAGAGAAAAATACTACATGATTTCACTCACGTGTGGAATTAAAGAAACAAAACATATGAACATATGAGAGGCGGGGAAAAGAAAGAGGGAAACAAACCATAAGAGGCTTTTAAAGATAGAGAACACACTAAGGGGTGATAGAGGGATGTAGGTGGGATGGGCTAGATGGGTGATGGTGATTAAGTAGGGCAGTTGTGATGAGCACTGGGTGTTATATGTAAATGATGAATCACAGAATTCTACTCTTGAAACCAATATTGCACTGTTTGTTAACTAACTAGAATTTAAATTAAAATTGGAAAAGAAAACAAAAGAACATTGTTGCAATCAGAAGTCGTCTTGTCTTATAAGAAAGTCATCTTGGTTATAAAATAGGTAGAGTCACCTTGCCCCTGGGAAGCAGTGAATCAATTTTGTGTTCTGGGGGGACACCTGGGTGGGTTGGTGGTTCAGTCTGCCTTTGGCTCAGGGCATGATCCTGGGGTCCCAGGATTGAGTCCCACATCCGGCTCCCCGGATGAAGTCTGCTTCTCCCTCTGCCTGTGTTTCTGCCTCTCTTTTTCTGTGTGTCTCTCATGAATAAATAAATAAAATCTTTAAAAAAAAATGTGTTCTGGGAGTTTATCAGGGATGAATCACTCTTCTTCTTCCATTGTTACAAGGGTGTGGGGTGTCCTTCATTGTTCATACTTTTGAATGGAGGAGGAAATCTCACTGATGAGATGCTGAAAAACCACTATGGGTAATATCTGATACTTACAATGAAAAAGAGAGATTCTATTGAAAAACAATTTAGGCTAAACTCTTATAGTTCTGAAATTTTTGCTTCCTGACTTATTTAAAAAATCAGTTTGTATTAAGAAGACTCCCTCCCCCTGGGCGAAGGGCACATGCTATGGAAATGAGAGCAAACAACTAGAAAGGAAGGCTGGACACAGTTGTATCTGAGATAAGGTTTGATAGTCCAGGGGGAATCTCTGAAGGTTTTTGTGCAAGGCGGCAACACAATTGCTCTAAGATTCCTAAGAATCTCTAAGATTCCTTCTAGCTCTGAGGTACCATGAATTTTATTATTTCACGGTTGTAAACTACTCTAGTTAAAGACCCTTAAGAAAAATATTTATTGGTTGCCTAGCCTGCTATTGTGCTAGATGTTTATAGTTACCTTCTCACTGATTTTTTATCTGAGAGAAAAGAAAGAGAAACAGAAAGAGAAATAGAGAAACAATATTTACCCCGACTTATAAATAAAGATGCTGAAGCTTGGAGTATTAAGCACTTATCTACTGTCACAAAGGCAGAATTTGAACAAAGGTCTTTCTAGTTCCAAAAATATACTCTTCTCTACCCTCCCCCCACCGCCTTCTTCTCACTTTTGGAAAGTGCCCATGTGTCTGTTGTTGTTTAAGATTACGACATGATGGGACATGCTAAGTGTCTCTACTGGGTCTTTTTGCTCTGGTACAGGGGCTGGAGAGAATTTGGGAGTCTGGGGAATTGAGGGAAAACATGTTAGGATAGTCTTGCAGCACCTTCCAGAGATCTGGAGCAGCAAGAAAGAGAGATTAGGGCGTGAAGAAGAACAGCCCAGAGCAGTGATACATATGGTCAGTCAAGGGGGTCTGCAGCCTTGGTCATGTGGCCTATAGCCGTGGAGCCTGCTGTCCCTTGGTTTCCTCATTCATAAATGGGAAAATGAAAGTTGCCCTGCTCTCTTTGGGATGCCACAAAGGACAAAAAAGAAAAATCTAGAACACAGAAAAAACTATTGTACATTACAGAGTGCTTTATGCATGATAATTTAAATTATTCTCCATATTTCCATTTGAAAGATGGAATTTTTATTTCTCTTTTTCTGAATGCTCCATGGGGTGGCACCACGAAATTGAGTCATCTCAGCTTATGGAGGTAGTAAAATTGATTTAGAAAAAAAAATCACTAATAAGAGGTAAAAAGCACTCTGACAGTCTCTCTCTCTCTCTCTCTCTCTCTCTCTC
The DNA here is from genome assembly GCF_048418805.1 of Vulpes vulpes. Lineage (NCBI taxonomy): Eukaryota > Metazoa > Chordata > Mammalia > Carnivora > Canidae > Vulpes > Vulpes vulpes. Next base: position 121,085,088 of record NC_132783.1, read on the forward strand.
TCTCTTTGGATTGTGAGAGACAAATGTTATTAATAACAGATTACTTTTATATTGATACAGATTTGTTCACAAAAAGTTAAAGTACTTTGTAATATCTTCTCCATCATCAATAGCAGGCTAGGTTTTTCCTTGGAACTAAAGGAAATTTCTTCTTTTCTGATCATTTTCCCCTTCTTGTCCAGTTTAAATGCAATTGCAGAAAACATTTTATAGCTTCTGGTTGCTTCACTTTGGCTGCAGTGTTAGCAGATATGAAGTAGGGAGGAAATGGCTCTGCATGGAGCACATAAGCAATGATATGTCTTCTGATTTCTCCCCATTCTACTGGTAATGCCAAGAAGTGACTTGCACAGAGGAGCACCCATATCTATAGAATCACATAAGAAAGTCTTGCCATTGGAGGGACTTTACTCCTAAGTCTCAGTATAGACTGTCCAGAATAGACAAAAAATGAGGTGACCTTTTGTTTCTTTTCTGCAACTCAAAGAGTTGTAGGTATGGAAATACCACTATTCACTTTTAGTAGATTATTATAAGTCATGTCCTGATTTTCTACCTTCCCAAATTGTGGGAAGAATTATTAATTAGTATGAGAAGTATTTATTTTATTTGTCTTCATTTAAATTCAATTAATTAACAAAAATCATTAGTTTCAGAGGTAGAGGGCAGTGATTCATCAGTCTTATATAACACCCAGTGCTCATTACGCCAAGTGCTCTCCTTAATGTCCATCACCCAGTTACCCCGTCCCCCAACCCTCCTCCTCTCTAGCAACCCTCAATTTGTTTCCTATGATTAAGAGTCTCCTATGGTTTTTCTCCCTCTTTGGTTTTTGTCTTGTTATATGTTTTCCTCTCTTCCCCTATGATTTTCTGTTTTGTTTCTTAAACTCTACATATAAGTAGATTATCTTTCTCTTATTGGTATATGATTATCTTTCTCTTATTGGTATATTTCACTTAGCATAATATACTCTAGTGCCATCCATGTCTTTGCAAGTGCAAGATTTCTTTTTTTGTTGTTAGCTGAGTAGTATTCCATTGTGTTACATATATATATAATATATATTATATATAACATCTTAATCTATTCATTACATATATATATGTAATATACATATACATATATATATATATCACATCTTCTTTATCTATTCATCTGTCAATGGACATCTGGGCTCTTTCCATAGTTTGGTTATTGTGGACATTGCTGTTATAAATTGGGATGCAGGTGCCCCTTCAGATCACTACATTTGTATCTTTGGGGTAAATCCCTAGCACTGCAATTGCTGAGTCATAGGGTAGCTCTATTTTCAACTTTTAGAGGAACCTCCATACTGTTTTTCAGAGTGGCTGCACCAGCTTGCATTCCCACCAATAGCATAAAAGGGTTCACCTTTCTCTGTATCCTCACAACATTTGTTGTTTCCTGAGTGGTTAATTTTAGCCATTCTGATTGGTGTGAGGTGGTATCTCATTGTGGTTTTGATTTGTATTTCCCTGATGCTGAGTGATGTTGAGCATCTTTTCATGTGTCTGTTGGCCATTTGTATGTCTTCTTCAGAGAAATGTCCATTCATATCTTCTGCCCATTTCTTGATTGGATTATTTGTTCTTTGGGTGTTGAGTTTGATAAGTTCTTTATAGATTTTGGATACTGGCCCTTTATATGATAAGACATTTGCAAATATCTCCTCCCATTCTGTCTTTTGGTTTCGTTGACTGTTTCCTTTGTTGTGCAAACACTTTTTATTTTGATGAAGTCCTAATAGTTCATTTTTGCCTTTGTTTCCTTTGCCTTTGGAGAAGTGCCTAGCAAGAAGTTGCTGTGGCCAAAGTCACAGAGATTGCTGCCTGTGTTCTCCTCTAGGATTTTGATGGATTTGTGTCTCACATTTAGGCCTTTCATCCATTTTGAGTCTATTTTTGTGTATGGTGTAAGGAAATGGTCCAGTTTCATTCTTCTGCATGTGGCTGTCCAGTTTTCCCAACACCATTTGTTGAAGAGTCTTTTTCCATTGGATATTCTTTCCTGCTTTGTTGAAGATTAGTGGCCATAGAATTGAGGGTCCATTTCTGGGTTTTCTATTCTGTTCCATTGATCTATGTGCCAGTATCATACTGTCTTGATGTTTACAGCTTTGTAATAGAACTTGAAGTCCAGGATTGTGATACCACCAGCTTTGGTTTTCTTTTTCAACATTCCTTTGGCTATTCAGGGTCTTTTCTGGTTCCCCACAAATTTTAGGATTATTTGTTATAGCTCTGTGAAAAAGGTTGATGATATTTTGATAGGGATGGCATTGAATGTATAGATTGTTCTAGGTAGAACAGACATTTTAACAATATTTGTTCTTCCAATCCATGAGAATATAACAATTTTCCATTTCTTTGTGTCTTACTCAATTTGTTTCATGAGTGTTCTATAGCTTTCTGAGTATAGATATTTTGCCTCCTTGGTTAGGTTTATTCCTAGGTATCTTATTTTTTTTCATCCATTGTAAATGGGATCGACTCCTTAATTTCTCTTTCTCCTGTCTCATTGTTAACGTATAGAAATGCAACTTATTTCTGTGCATTGATTTTATATCCTGACACTGCTGAATTCTTGTATGAGTTCTAGCAATTTTAGGGTGGAGTCTTTTGGGTTTTCAACATAGAATATCATGTCATCTGTGAAGAGTGAGAGTTTGCCTTCTTCTTTGCCAATTTGGATGCCTTTTATTTCTTTGTGTTGTCTGATTGCTGAGGCTAGGAATTCTAGTACTATGGTGAACAACCCTGGTGATAGTGGACATCACTGCTGTGTTCCTGACCTCAGGGGAAAAGCTCTCAATTTTTCCCATTGACAATGATATTTGATGTGGGCTTTTTGTATATGTTTTTTTTTTATGATATTGAGGCATGTTCCTTTTATCCCTACACTGTGAAGAGTTTTAATCAAGAAATAATGATGTACTTTGTCAAATGCTTTTTCTGCATCTATTGAGAGAATCATATGGTGCTTGTCCTTTCTTTTATTAATGTAGTGTATCACATTGACTGATTTGCAGGTGTTGAACCATCCTTGCAGCACAGGAATAAATCCCACTTGGTCATGGTGAATAATCCTTTAAATATACTCTTGGATCCTATTGGCTGGTATCTTGGTGAGAATTTTTGCATCCATGTTCATCAGGGATATTGGTCTGTAATTATCCTTTTTGGTGGGGTCTTTGTCTGGTTTTGGGATTAAGGTAATGTTGACCTCAAAGAAAGAGTTTGGAAGTTTTCCTTTCAGTTTTATTTTTTGAAACAACTTCAGAAGAATAGATATTAATTCTTCTTTAAATGTTTGGTAGCATTCCCCTGGGAAGCCATCTGGCCCTGGACTCTTGTTTGTTGGGAGATTTTTGATTACTACTTCAATTTCTTTGCTGGTTATGGCTCTATTTAGGTTTTCTTTTTCTTCCTGTTTCAATTTTGTTAGTTTATACGTCTCCAGAAATGCATCCATTTCTTCCAGATTGCCTAATTTGTTGGCATAGAGTTGCTCTTATAATTGTTTGTATTTCTTCAGTGTTGGTTGTGATCTCTCCTCTTTCATTCATGATATTATTTGTTTGGGTCCTTTCTCTTTTTGATACATCTGGCCAGGGGTTTATCAATGTTATTAATTCTTTCAAAGAACCAGCTCCTAGTTTTGTGATCTGTTCTACTGCTCTTTTGACTTATATTTCATTGATTTCTGCTCTAATCTGTATTAAAATCTCTTCTCCTGCTGGGTTTAGGCTTTATTTGCTGTTCTTTCTCCAGCTTCTTCAGGTGTAAGATTAGGTTATATATTTGAGATCTTTCTTGTTTCTTATTTCTTGAAAAAGGCTTATATTGCTGTATACTTCCCTCTTAGGACCACTTTTGCTGCATTCCCCAAATTTTGAACAGATGTGTTTTCATTTTCATTTGTTTCCATGAATTTTAAAAAAATTCCTCTTTAATTTCCTGGTTGACCTATTCCTTCTTTAGTAGGATGCTCTTTAGCTTCCATGTATTTGAGTTTTTTCAAATTTATTCTTGTGATTGAGTTCAAGTATCCAAGCATTCTGATCTGAGAATATGCAGGGAATGATTCCAATCTTTTGGCAGTAGTTGAGACCTGATTTGTGACCCAGTATGTGATCTATTCTGGAGAATGTGCTATGTGCACTCAAGGAGAGTGTGTATTCTGTTGCTTTAGTATGGAATGCTCTGAATAGATTTGTGAAGTCCATCTGGTCCAGTGTGTTATTCAAAGCCCTTGTTTCCTTATTGATCTTCTGCTTAGATGATCTGGTCTATACATTTCAGTGATTGGTGTGTTAAAGTTCTCTATTATTATTATATTATTATCAGTGTGTTTCTGTAATTTTGTTACCAATTGGTTTATATATTTGGCTGCTCCCATGTTAGGGACATAAATATTTACAGTTGTTACTCTTCTTGTTGATAGATCCTTTTATTATTATATAGTGTCCTTTCTCATCTTTTATTAGTCTTCACTTTAAAATCTAATTTTTCTGATATAAGGATTGTCACTCCAGCTTTCTTTTGATGTTCATTAGCATGATAAATGGTTTTCCATCCCCTCACTTTCAATCTGGAGGTGTCTTTGGGTCTAAAATGGGTCTCTTCCACACAGCATATCAATGGGTCTTGCCTTTTTATCCAATCTGATATCCTGTGTCTTTTTGGGGTCATTTAGCCCTTTTACATTCAGAGAAACTATTGAAAGATTAATTTTGTTCCATTATTACCTTCTGTATTAAATCTTAAAAGTCACTGTTTCTGTATATTGTTTCTATTCTTTCTGATCTATGTTACTTTTGGGTTCTCTCTTCACTTAAAGGATCCCCTAGGGCTGGCTTAGTGACCACAAATGCTTTTAGTTTCTGTTTGTCCTGGAAGCTTTTTCTCTCTCCTTCAATTTTGAATGACAGCCTGGCTGGATACAGTATTCTTGGCTGCATATTTTTCTCATTTAGCACCTGAATATGTCATGCCAGTCCTTTCTGCCTGCCAGGTCTCTGAGGATAGGACTGCTGCCAGTCTAATGTTTCTACCCTTGCAGGTTATGGACCTCTTGTCCTGAGCTGCTTTCAGGATTTTCTCTTTGTCTCTGAGATTTGTAAACTTCACTATTATATGTTGAGGTGTTGACCTATTTTTTTTATTGATTTTGAGAGGGGTTTCTATGTGCTTTCTAGAATTATATGTTTTTTTCCTCAGATTAGGGAATTCTCTGCTATAATTTGGTCCAATATACCCTCTGCCCCTCCCTCACCCACTTTCCTCTTCTTCTGGGATCCCAATTCTAATATTGTTTCTTTTTATGGTATCACTTACCTCTCAAATTCTCCATTTGTGATTCAGTAGTTGTTTATTTCTCTTTTTCTCAGCTTCTTTATTCTCTGTCATTTTGTCCTCTATATCACTAATTCTCTCTTCTGCCTCATTTATCCTAGCAGTAAGAGCCTCCATTTTTATTGCATCTCACTAATAGCCTTTTTTATTTCAACTTGATTAGATTTTAGTTATTTCTCCAGAAAGGGATTCTCTAGTGTCTTCTATGCTTTTTTCAAGCCCAGCTAGTATCTTTATAATTATTATTCTGAACTCTAGGTCCAATGTCTTACTTATACCCATACTGAATAAGTCCCTGGCAGTCAGTACTGCCTCTTGTTCTCTTTTTTGAGGTGAGTTTTTCCATCTTGTTATTCTTGCAGAAAGTGGTCGTTATTCTATTTGTAGAGTTGCAGCTATACTTTTCTTACATCTCTGGTTGAGTTTGCAGGTGTTCAGAATGCTTTGATAGCTATCTAGCTGAATTCCTGGGACAAGACAAAATTAAGGTCTCTACCCCTCTATCATCTTGGACTATTCTCCAGGCAATGAATTTATTTCTAGCATTTCTTCAGTTTTCTCCTTTCTTCCCTCCCTTCCTTTTTATTCCTACCTTCTACTTTCTCCTTCCTTCTCTCACTCTTTTCTTCCCTTCCTCCATTCCTCCCTATGTCCCTCCAGCATTCTTCCCCTTGCTGGGGCATACTCTTCTCCTTTTCTTCTCTTCCTTTTCCTCTCCTACTTCTGTCTCTTTTATTGTCCTTTCTTCCCTAGGATACAAAGGGAGCACGACCCAATCCTACCCCCACAGAGTTTACCTTCAAATAGAGAAGTTTTTCCTTTTCAACATTGTTTGTGTAAATTTAATAAAATAACCATGATATGTACACATCTCTTGTCTCTGCACCAGAGTTTGAAAACCATGTTAACCATGTACTTACAGCTATGGAAAACCGCTGAATGTTTTCATCCTCACAGTCTTGGATGACTTTATTCAGTAGATGGTTGTCATGGGACTCCCCATCAGTCACAATTACCATGACTTTTTTAACTCCCCTTCGGGCACCCCGGGCTTCAGTGAAAGCTTCCTTCCTGAAGTGATCACAAGGAAAAAAAAGCAAATAAAACACCACCCCAAGGTTAGGCAAAGTGATAAACAAAAGAAAAACACTGTCAACTTAGTTAGACCAGTGTTGTCCTTCCAAGATAACATTGACAACCATCATTCAAGCTGGGAGGCATAATGATCGCTATTTGTAATAGTTTTAGATTTCTCCCAGATGATGAAGAGGTCACCATTTTGCTAATCATCACATCTCCCATCTACAAAGGGCAGCAGTATTTCATTCTTTAAAAACTTCTCAGGGAAGGTGTGACTGGAGCACACACATCAGACCTAGAAAAGGTCATATCTTAAATACTCTCTCTGCCACTCCTTTCTCTATAAACACTCCTTTTTTCTGCTTTTGGCAGAAGCTTTTACTTTATAATCACTTCCACCACATCTAGTCTAACATTTATGGAAGAGTATGGAAATCTTCTAAGCTGAGGAGAATTTTGTATGGCTGATAGTATTTGAGAGTGTTCTTGGGTATGGGGGAAAATCGGACATAGTAATAAAAGACTGCAGATCACTGTGATCTGAGTCAGTGACAGAGCAGGGCTTTGGGGATTAAGAGCAGATGGAGTAGGTATGAAACATTTGGTCTGAACGAGGTTTTAGGACATAGGCTCCTGGGGCTGGAGTGGAAGAAAGTGGCATGGAGAGAAAGGGAAAATTCTATAACCTAACTGCAAAGAAAGGAATTTTTTATTTAATTCAAAAAGCATTTATGGAAAGAGATGGAAGAGAGGGGAAATTAACAATTTTTATTTGTTTTGTGCTTCTACACACATACAGACACACACACACACACACACACACACACAGAGGCACATTTCTCCTCTATTATTTTCTTTCACTCAATTCACTTTCCTCTCTGGAGTCAAGTAAATTTTACTTAAGAATAACATTGAAAGGATTTCATATGATATTTTTTAGATTTTGGCATAAAATGTAGCATTCATTATAGTGAATGGTCCATTTCAATAGTTTTATTTGGTTAAGAGGACAGATAGCCGTAGTTTGGGATATGTTAAAAATTATTTTTCTTAAGCTAACCTTTCAAAGGATTTTCACAATACACACTAGTTTTACTGTAGATACACAGTAAGTGCACAATAGTAGGTATCTTGTGAACAGGAGAGAAGATCCTAGTGACATGGACAAAGAGATTTCATCTGTGATTATTTTCCTTTAAAAGGACTGAATCCAGTATGACAAGATGTTAACAATTGTTGATTTGTTTGGTTGAGTACACAGGATTTTGTTGTACTAATTTTTTGATTTTTCTTAAAATTTTCAAAATAAAGAAGCTATTAAAAAATGATCACTAGGGAGCTGTGTATCTCTGCCTTCTACACTATACAGATAGATTTTTCTGACTTCTTTATATGCACAAACAAAGGTGAAAACAGATGTTAAAGGCTAGTCTTTAAATGAAGTTCAGACATGGATATTATATAAGACTTGATCCTTACAGGATCACCAAAACTTCCTAAATCCCTTGGAGATCCAGGCCATTATTGAATGAACCTCAACTGATGGAGATGATTAAAAGACATTTATTTTTTTTAAGGTTTTATTTATTTATTTATTCATGAGAGACACACACACACACAGAGGCAAAGACACAGGCAGAGGGAGAGGCAGGTTCCATGCAGGGAACCTGATGTGGGGCTCAATGCCGGGACTCTGGGATCATACACTGAGCCGAAGGCAGACGCTTAACCGCTGAGCCACCCAGGCATCCCGAAAGACATTTCTTAAAGAAAATCTGGTAGATCTAAACAAGTGTTGGTTTTATATAATGTAAGAGTAGCCACTGGCAGAACTTCTGAGCATACTTTTTCTGTTTCAAATATTTTCAGCAAATTGCCCTTTACCCCAAATACTATCATCCAATGAAAATAGAAGTCAAGGATTCTAACAAATTAAAAATATTGTTTGTAACTGTCCCTGCCTAAAAGGAATAAAGAGCAATTAAAAATATGCTTTAATGTGAAAAACTAATGTACAAGGAGGATACTTAGTAATACCATTACGGAGTTGTATTTATATACAGAACTCAATAAACTGTGTGTTCTACAGCTAGGCCCTTTGTGAAACATGTAGGCAAAAACCATATAGGGTCATGGTATTTAGAGTGTATTTATGCAAGAGCAAAGCAGCCAGAATATTTCTTCAGTTAGTTTTCAAAGACGAATATTCATTCTTAAGTGGTTGCCTGTGGAAAATACACAGCTCCCTACAGCCTCAGAGCTTTCAAAGAACACTTTGATTTACTTTGTGCAGTCACACTTAGCAATTATTTAAGAGGGTGCATTCACTACACCTCAATATGCACACTCTTTGTGCATGCAAATTGGTGATCCTACAGGCAGGTAAATGTAAAATTACCCCATCTGTTTGTGGTTATTTTTCTCTTGAGCCCCATATAACTAGAACCACATGCTTCTCTAACACTTATGAATCTAATGCTGCACATGAAATTTTAAATTTTTAAATATCCAACTCATTCTTTAATATCCATATTAATTATTTTAACCCGCATAAAATACTGATCTTAGCAGGCAGGTAAAATGAGAGCATGGATAGTTAGCACTTTAAAGTCAGTTGAGAAGTTGAAGATACTTAACAGAAGGATCCTTAATATTAATCCAACTACTTACTAGATTTCTCAAGATTTTGGTATTGTTTAGTTTTTGTTCAGAACCTTACTAGCTTTAAAGGCAACTCAGGAAGAAAATAGCAAGAGATAAGAGTTGAGTGCAGTTGGGGGAAAAAAAACAGAAAAAAATTGTTCCACACTGTAATCAAAGAATAGTTCTTAGCTTCTCATAGAATAAATTCAACCAGAGTGGATTATGTGTTCTCCATGGAAGTGTAAGAATAAGGAAGGGATGTAATTAAGAGGGAATTTGGAGAAAGGAAGAAAAAGCAAACAAATGATGATGTTCTTACAACTTCTTTTAATCTTTGCAATTGATTAGGCTTTCAAATGATTTCAAATACAGCAGTATTGAATTTAGCCGCTTAAAAAATCTTACTTGAGAGCTTCAATAACCCTATATCAGGTACTGTAAAATTATGAACATACTAAGATATAAATACATATTGAGTAGAAATAAATGAATATTAATCCTTTTTAAAAAAAAATGAGATTCCTAGAAGCTGTAAACAAAGAACAAAGGGAAAAATATTCACTAATATTATGTCTTAGTAATAAGGAATATGATAGAGAAGACTACAGTAATTTTTGTGACTGACTTTCCATCATTTCAACCTTTGGAATAAGAGGAAAGATATGAAGTGAGGGGAGACCATATTGTAGAAAAACTTGATCCTATAACTATTAGTTAGCCAGTGGGACCTAGTTTTAAAAAATATTTTTAAAAAAGACAGTTAAATATTGTCAAGGTAAATGTTCAATCAACACTCCAGAAGGCTTGATTGTGAGCAGTTATTTTTTCATAGTCTTTTACTTTGGTTTATTTTTTTAATCCACATACCTGGCTGTGTCTATTCCAAGGGCTGTCATAGTCTGGCGGCCACCTCTCTGGATTATTTGATTTGCTGCAACAAGTACTTCTTCTGTTGATGAGTACTTATTGAGGTTGAACTCATGGGTTACATTTTCTCCATACTGTACAATTCCAACCTGAAATACCAAGCCACTGTGAGTTAACCATCTAGCAATGTCTGTTTTTCAGTTTTCTTAGTTTAAACGTGTGGATCAGATATACGTTTTTGTCTTTCAGATGAGTTAAAAAATTCATCAGCACACAAATCTTTCTATTCTGACAACAATAACCATTTCCACTTGTGGATATTTGTAGCCCAAAGAATAAGAATGACAATACTCTTATTAAATTTCTCAAGTGATTGGTTTATCTCTTCACCAGTTTCTACTTAATGACTCTGGCAGGCCTTGGAGGGTAGAAAGTGCAACACACTGACATGCTCTCTGCCTTCATGGAGCTTCTAACTAGGAGAGAGAGAGAGAGAGAGAGAGAGAGAGAGAGAGAGATTGAACACATGATACTTCCAATGCATGTTCAACTGTGGAGAGGGCTGTAATGGAAAAGCTGTTTAGCAAGTAGGACCTAAGACTCTACTTCAAAGTGGGGGCTCAGAGAAAGCCTCTTAAGAGTGATATTCAAGTTGAGGCTGAAAGGTACAAGGAGGGTGGAGATCTGTCCTGGATAAAGATTGAGTGGGAGGACAGGATCCACACAAGGGGAATCTGTGTGTAAAGACGCTGAAATGAGCAAAAAGCAGGGATGTCCTGAGAACCAAAAAGAAGTCAGTGAGCCTGGACCAGGCTGTGAGGGGAAGTGAAACAAGATGAGGCTGGATGAGTAATAAGTGGGGCATGTTTCTGGGGGAGCACACTTCTGCTTCAGGCTGTATCTAGCTCAGGCATAGCTTCATTTCTCTCATGCCAGCCCTTCTCCCCACCCTCCCTTTTCATGTTCTCCATCTTCCCTTTCTTGCCTCCCTCCTTTCACTCTGTCTTTAGCACAGACAGGATAATGTTAAATAATTAAAATCTTTTTTAAAAAAAGAGGACATTAGACATCTTGGAGCAATTATGCCACCATACTTAAGTAAGAATAGTAACCTATATAAATATGTATTTTTAAAAGATTGTATTTATTCATGAGAGACACACAGAGAGAGGCAAAGACATAGGCAGAGGAAGAAGCAGACTCTCTGCAGTGAACCTGATGTGGAACTCGATCACAGGACCCCAGGATCACGACCTGAGCTAAAGACAGGTAGGTACTCAACCACTGAGCCACCAAGCATCCTGTATCCTATATTTTTAATGCTTTATAAAAACTTTTTTTCCTAATTTATTCAGATTATAGTATCACATTTTATAAATGAGTAATTTAAGTTTAAAATACTCCTCATAGTGAAGGGGCAGATGAGGGTCTAGTCTAAAATGTGAATCCCTTATCCCACAGCTCTTTCCATCACTCTATTTCTTCTCTACAAAAATACAACTTCCTAAAGTCCCTGCATTCTCTGTCACCTCATCCTGCTAGTTTCTGCTAAATGCTGCTACCATTTCATTGCTACTTGATGAATTTAATGAGTTAGCTACCTAATCTTCAGGGACTGGAGAATATAATAAATCAAAGCAAAAAGATTATATTTTAAAAATAGAAATAGAACATATTAATTCTTCCTTAGAGTTGCTTAGTTAGGTATAGGATAAATAAGAAACAACTAGAGATCATATACAAGTGTAAGATAAAGTACATAATAAGCTGAGTGAACATGCAATCTGCTCAATTTGTGTCCAGGATAGCCCTGTTCTTCTAAGAATATATCTTTCACTGAATATTTGTCACCATAAGTACCAAGACTATGCACTATTATAATTGGAATAAAGATGACCAGAAGTCCCTTTGGAAATAAAGTAGGCTACAATGAACTAATTATGCAAAAAATAATAAATGAATGGGACATACCAATAACTCCAGTTCAAGTTATTTCCTTGAGTTATAATGAAATGGATAGTTATCTATCACTCTCTACATAGATTTAAAATTATTTTCCCAATGACCTTTATAGCTTTTAATTAATAATCCAGGGAGACACTAAATAATTATTAAGGGAAACCATGAAGGTTTGATACTGTCTTTGTTTATATAAATATTCACTGTAAATAAAGGTAAAATGATGTTGGTACTTAAACATTATGCCTATTTTTAGGTATCAAGATGAATAAATACTGTTGTGAAAGTTAATTGCTCATCCATTTAGGACATCTTATGGAGTTGTTTGTTTTTATTCCCCTTTGTTTTTATTTGACTAAGCAGGAGACCAAAAAATTCTGAGAACTGTCATTCCTGTGATTATTCTTGGACATTTTACTACTTGGGTGAATCTACTGAACACCCTAGTCTCTTATTTGGATAATCTATTGAACGGTCTAGTCTCTTGTTTCTTTGACTTCCTCATCTTCATAATCTTTTCCTCTTTTTTTTTTTTAAGATTTTATCTATTCACGAACACACACACACACACACAGAGAACGAGAGAGAGAGAGAGAGAGAGAGAGAGAGAGAGGCAGAGACACAGGCAGAGGGAGAAGCAGGCTCCATGCAGGGAGCCCGATGTGGGACTTGATCCCAGATCTCCAGGATCACACCCTGGGCCGAAGGCGGGGATAAACTGCTGGGCCACCGGGGCTGCCCTTCATAATCTTTTCCTATAGCTCACCTGTTATTCACTCTCAAGGTCTTATCCTCAACTTTGTCAACTGGAAAAACTGCAGCACCTCCAACTCCATTCAAGTGTTCTTCTGTATGCCCATTAACTTCAGCTCATTTACCTAGTATATCTAATTCATCAATTCCTTCACCATATCAAGACTTCCTATTAATTCAGAGATCCTACTTTTTTTTTTTAACCTAGCCTAGATCCCATGGTCCATCACCATAATCATTTACTTGCAAACTTTAACTCCTTTAACCATTTTTCCCCTCCATTAACTCGCTTGGCTAACTTCCAAATCTGGTTAAGTCCAAATATCTCCCTTTTCTTTGTGTGCTTCTGTGACACTAAATGTTTCTAGACAGAAATCACACAACTTGTAGACTGGTCTCACTTTAAAGTTATGGCCATGAATCTCTAATGTGGTTGCACATAGCACAGCCCAACAGTCCTACTCTTTTTTTTACCAACAAGTGCACTTTGCTCCCATTTGAGAGCAAATGGTCATAAGCCATTAACTGTCATAAGCCATTAACTGCTCAGGAAAAAGAGAGGATCACACTGATACATGGGGAGGAGTTCACAGGAAAAGAGGTAGAATTTATCCCAATTAAACAAGGCTGCTTTGTGCCATAACATTTGATATTTGCAACATGCTTTACATATCTTATAAAACCTTCTATAAACTGGATTATCTGAACACTAGGGATAGAAAATTTTTAGCCCTTGGTAAGTAAAAAAATCAGTGCTTTATATCTTTCTCTCTTTCTCTATCGACTTAACATATATATCGCTTTCTTAAATTTATTCTCTAGAGAATTTACAAATGCCAGTTGCTTTCTTTATACTTTGCTTCTAACTCCACCTGAGCATCTCTTCAGATGACTGACTGTCCTTGGACTGCTAGAAGTGTTTTGCCCCAGGGGCTCAAAAAGCCAGGAGTGCCCAGGATTTTTCTCTCTCCTTGCCTATTACTATGTTCCATAGGCGAAGCCTCAGTGCAGGCAGTGAAAGACCAGCACATTGACTCAACTGGGAGCTCCCCTTCCAGATCAGCCTGCATCTTGATTTACCCTGAAATCACACCCTTGCTTGTCCTCAGTTGCTACTGTTTTGCTTCTCCAAATATCTTACTATTTTCTCTAAAAGCACTCCCTTAGTAAATCACTATCACTTGGCTCATTTTCTCAGGGTTTGTATCTGGGAAACCAGACCTAAGGGAGAGAAAGAAAAGCTTCAAAGCACTGATTTTGGACTTTGCAAGGGGATACAATTTTTCTGCTATTCCTAGTGTCCAAGTAACCCAATATTTCATAGAAGGTTTTATAAGGTATGTAAAGTACATCGCAAATGTCAAATATGATGGCACAAAGCAGCCTTGTTTAACTGGCATATATTCTACTTCTTTTCATGGGAGCTATTATCCTTCTTTCTGCATTTCTTCATTGGCTCAGGCCAGATTTCACTGCCTTGAACCTGGACTGTGGCAATAGTTGGTCTCTCTGCTCTTGCTCTCCCTCCTATTTCCATTCTCCTCAGCTTCTTCTACATATTAATGGAAGATTTACTATCTTGAAATTCTTTCATCATGTAACTTCCTTGTTCAAAAATCTCTAATGGCTCTCCACTGCTTAGTATATCAATGACTTTGAAATACACAGTACACTTTAGAAGAGAATTTTTATTCTAATTAAGATAGAAAACAGACAGATCTTCCAGGTGCTCCTGGAAATACTAGACCTATAGGATAAAACTCAGTTTTCTTCCCCTGACTTGCAGTTACTCAAAGCCTGCCTGTATCTTATTTGTTCTCCCTCATCTTTAGGATTCCCCAGTTCAAATGTTGCCCCTACCCTTTCTCATCCCTCCAACAAAGATATAGTCTACTCATTCCAGGAGATAAGTTTCACTTTCTCTGCAAAAATTTCCCCACCTAGCCAATGTAGCTCATACTGATCTTCCCCTTCTCTAAGCTTTGAGGCAAACTTGTCTATTTTGCTCCTGTGAGTACTGTACTCTTCTCAACTGCTTTGTATGCATGCTTTATCTTTCCAACTAAATTATATGTTCTAGAGGGCCAAGTAGGGGTAAAGAGCATGGACTATGTCATAGCTTTTGGTAGTCTCTTATCCCATGCCACTGTTTTGCTTTGCTTAGAGTTGACCCTCATACATTCTTACTAAATGACTGTAACATTTCACATAAGCAAGTAGAATATGGAGATAGCAGAGAAATAATGATAAGCAGAAAAAGACATAAAGTAGTGTGGGAAATGAGAAGACTGGGCAGTAGAAACTTAGATCTCAGGGAAGTGACACTCAGTGTAGGCCCCTGGCTGATACTGGGCTGCATATTTCCTTAGGAACCAGAGAGAATAAGGCTTGCTGTGTCTTCTCCAGAAAGGGGTGCCATTTATTGATTTTCATCACAGGAAAATGGTCAAATCCCAAAACAAACATAAGTAATGCTTTGTTGACTATTGATAAGACCCAGTGAATAAAAACAGTCTCAGTCCTAGCTTAGTGTATAATTTAAGGTAAGTAAAACAGATTCATTCTAGCACACTGTGTGTATATGCAAATGCAACAGAACCAAGTAAGGGTGATGATTAAATAACAAGATAAAAAGTGAGCCAAGTGATGAATACAAATTGTAAGGAGGCTGGAGAAGAGAAGCACAAATATATTTATTGTCTTACGTTGAAAGGCTTCATGGAGGGAGGAAGATGCAGCCTTCTGAGTGAGATCCTCAGGTAAAGAACAATCAGTTACAAATGTAGAATGGGAAAAAGCAATGCTGTCTGGAACTTGGAAAATATGTCAAAAATGAGGAGGAATTGAAATCATTCTAGGAACTGAGAAAAATAAAAACAGCCAATAATCATCATATGTGACTTGAAGCAGCCAGTTGCTTCCGTTGTTGGAATGATACAAGATCCAGAGGGTAGAAATTAAGTAGAACACTGTTGAGGAGTAATGGAGATGGATAAGTTCTCGGCATGTTTGCTGAATGGAAATAAGCAGACAGGGGTGACAGCTAAAAGAGGCAATAGGTTAGATGTAGGCTCTCTTTAAAAGAAAATGAAAAAAGAGTAGCTTATGGCATCCGTAACACAGTACAGGAAGATAGTAACAACACTCACAAGGGATAGATGAATCACAAGTAGAACTTCAGTCACTTTTCAGAGGCAACTGTAAAGGAAGCCTTTACTTTCTAGAAAGATACAGTTTGTACTTCCTGAGTAAGTAGAACAAAAGATATAGGTATGTAATTATATTCTAAGGCCAAAGAGAACTAAGATTCAGGCTATGGCATAAATCAGGAACACAAATGCCTGAGGATTCTTTTACATGAGCCAAAGGTTTGTAACACTTATTCAAACCCTCCATTTAAACATGAGATTTATAATCCTTCTTCAGCTAAGCCACAAACTAATATTCCCTTACTCCTTTCCTAGGGAGTACTATCATCCTTTTGTGTGTTACTAGGTATGATTTTTAAAGAGTTCCATGGTCAAGTAATCTTGGAAAATGATGAATAACACAAAGTTAACATTTATCTTTACAGCGGGACCCCCTTCTGTATCCTCTCTGTCTTTCTGCCTTTATCTCTTCTGTCTGCCTTTTTTTCTCCCACTGCTATTTATATTAACTAAAAAAGAAAAAGATAAGAGATAAAAGTTAAAAGCTACAAATTTCAAATGCAAAAGACCACGGCTTTTTTGTTACTCTTGTCCTTATTTGCTCTACTCCATCTCATAAGCAAATTCTCTTGAAAGTGCTCTCAGAGGGGCACCTCAGTCAGTTGGGTGATGGACTCTTGATTTCAGCTGGGTCCTGATTTTGGGGCTGTGAGATTGAGCCCTGCTTTGGGCTCTACACTCGGCTGGGAGTCTGCTTGAGATTCTCTCTTTCGCTCGGGCCCATCCCCTCCTCTCTAAAATAATAAATACATCTTTTTTAAAAAATGAAAGTGCTCTCAGAATCTCTAATATGACAGCATGCATTGTGAATCATGAATTGGAAGACCTGGTATATTTTATTCTTATTTAAGGGAATATTTTTTGGGAGAAAAATATTCAACATCTCAAGCAACACAGTTTGGACAAAATTGCCTTATAATACTGACTTACCTACTTGTAAATATCAATTAATTGTTTTGCCTCATTCACCTTTGATATATTCATGATACAATATCATGTACTGCAGTTATCCAAATATAAGATTTTATTTTATTTCTAAGTTGGAAGTCTTTTAGGTTCAGGGACAAAGTTTTAGTTTTTGTAATTTTTAAATTGCCCATGACATCTAGCATAATACTTGATCAGTAAGATACTTCATGTGTATCTGCCAAATTACAATGAATTAGTTATCTAAGTGGTTTCATTTCTTCTGGGGAATAGAGAAGAAAGAGGAGGAAAGTGAATGTGAGAAATAGAAAAGAAATCACCGAAAGGAAGGCATTCTGATTTTTCTCTCATGAAACTTCAAGTAGCAACAGCATGACAAAGAAGTTTAAGAAAGAGAAGTATGCAAAATAGCTATTATGTGTATTAAGTCAAAAAGCTATGAAGGAATGGAATTATTTTCCCATATACAATTGTATTATTACTTTGTATCGTTAAATCAATGTTTTAACTGCAGTAACTAAATTTTAATTTCTGGCGTGAACTAAGTTTCTGGACTTTCAGTCAACAATTAACATTATTAACTCAATGGGTTCTTTAGGGGAATAATGATAGGGTAAAATAATGAAGTTTTATGTGTAAGATGCACAATTGCTTAACGTGAAAAGAGCTCAGACTTTGTGTCTGGCCAATTTTATATTTCCTTTTACCAAACTATGGTACAAAAGCCCTACCCTATAATGTGCTTCTAATGTAATTAGAAGTCAGAGTATGAATGTGGTAATAATATAGATTGCAGTCCAATTGAACTGTCAGCATGGGTCATTCTGATGCAATGTTAGCTGAAACCAGGCTTAACCTTTTGTCACTATGGAGAGGGACATAGATGAGCCTGGCTCTCAGATGAAATGAGTTCTCAGAAATATAAAGTTAAATGATGATAAATATAGGTCCTGGGAAAGGGATATATTTAACTGCCCTCTTAGATACTGCTGCAATGAAGCTGATCCAAATTCAAAAATGCAAGGATAGGAGAGTGAAAGTAAAGTTCTGAGGAGAGAGAAGACTATGGGAAAAATCAGGAAGAGAGGTGAATGGAGCCAGGGAGGGAACACCTGCAAAGCCTGAAACCTAATGTGAAGGGGATGTCTCGGGGGAGTCCCACAAACACATACTTCTAACTCAATGATTTCATGAAGTAGAGTGAAAGAAGGAGGTTATTACAACAATGATTTTTTTAAAGATTTTATTTATTAAAATTTATTCATGAGAGACACACAGAGAGAGACAGAGACAAGGCAGAAGGAGAAGCAGGCCTGCTGCAGAGAACCCAATGCAGGATTCGATCCCAGGACCCCAGGATCACAACCTGAGCCAAAGGCAGACACTCAACCACTGAGCCACCCAGGTGCCCCACAACAATGATTTTTAACACAAGGAGAAAAATCCCAGTAATGACATTTTTCCAAACCAAATAATTCATCTCCTCTGTGGTTGGAAAGACATAAAACTCTAAATTGTATCCCATAAATAAAAGGATTAAGGTACAATGCTGTCAAAGTAGAGTTCGTAGTCTGCCAGGAGAGGCAGATATGTGATACAAAAAGTAGCGCTACCAATGATGAGAGCAATAAGTGAAGGGTGAGCAAAAGGTATGGAAACATGGGAAGGGAAAGAACTGTTCATGGGAAGCAGGGGTGGAAAGATCATGGAAAGTGCCAGAGCAAGTGACATTGGAGGTAAGTCTATGAAGTATACCTAGCACCTAGGGCCTGGGGTAGAGAAGGGCACTCTGGGCAGGGGGGCTCATGCAGACACAGATGATGTGTTCAGGGAAGGCCAGGGGAGGCTAGGGCACCAGGGAGGCAGGGGGCAGTGGGAATGACTGGTGCCAGGTGACAAATGCCACATAGTCCCTTGGAGAGCTTGGATCTTATTCAGCAGGCAAAGATAGGAGATTTCTTTTATCCAGGGAAATGCTATGGTCTGAACTTTACCTTGGAAGGATAACTCAGGTGAGTTATGGATGGAGGAAGGGGGGAAAAATGGAGAACGGGTAGCTGTTGATAGAGAAGATTCACCTCATTCACAGCACCACTGTCAGAAACTATAGCTTGATTGACAAGGATATGGCTGCAAGGTGCAGTCAGGCTTCTTTTCAGACTTCAAAACAATGAATCAGGCCTAATATTTAAGGCTTCTAGGGAAATAACCATAAAATGTGCAGTAAAAAGAAAGATAAATAATATTCCTAAATTTTAATTAATTTCTCTCTTTCATTTTGGCTGGTTTAATGTTATTCTACACTCTTGATAGCAACAATCTAGACATTGTTCCATTAGTATATTTCACTTTTATATCAAGCCTCACAATTTACTGGTTTTATTTAGGGTAATGCACTCGTATTTGGCATATTTATATCATTCTCATTTATTATTAAAAGCAATGTTATGTTTAGGTATTGAGGATCAATAAGACCTCCATAATGTTTATACCATCATATCTTTTATGGCAAGCTCAGAGTGTTTCAGGTTTGTTTTTATAGGTGGTTTTTTTTTAAAAGGCAATTTTACAGCTTTTACTCTGTCTTGGGTAAAAAAACTGGTTTACAAAAATTCTTTCACTATGTTTTCAAAAGTCTTAATGGGACCACACAGGAACATGGAAGAAATTTTGAATAACTATTTGGAGTTGATCTTTTTGTAATTGTGTTGCATTCTCTTAATGTATACTAATCGTCATACAGAAAACTTATTTTTTTAAAGTTTTTAAAATTTTAGTTCCACTTAATTAACATACAGTGTTATATTAGTTTCAGATGTATAATATGGTGTGATTCAACATTTCTATACATCATTCTGTGCTCATCACAAGTTCATTCTTAATGCAAACTTTTTTGTTTTCCTTCCTTCCCCCCTTCCTTCCTTTCGAAGGTTTTTTCTTTGTTGTGTTGATAGTTACTCTCACATCTTTGCAACTATCTTCCAATACGTGCAGTTACTGAATGACAAATCTACACTGCAGAGAATAGGCCATCATATTCGATTTTTACTTGTTACTAGGTGTATAACTGTAATTAATATAGTAAACAAGAACTTATGAGGTACAGTCATAATGTAATTTTTTGGGGGCCCAATGATCTCTTTAAAACTTATTTAGGGTGAAGTTTTTCCATTCCCCTTGGATAGAAAGATAAAGGTCTTATTCTTTGTTTTGAAAGATCTGTGAAAAAAAAGAGAGACCTATAAAATTGACCTTTAGGCAACACAAATTTGAACTGTGTGGGTCAGTCCACTGATAACATGACTTTTTTTTTTTGGTAAATACAATGTAGTAACAGATGTGTTTTCTCTTGCTTATGATTTTACTAATAACCTTTTCTTTTTTCTAGATTACTTTATTGTAAGAATACGGTATATAACATGTATAACATATACAATATATGATAATCCACTGCTTATGTTATTGGAAGGGCTTCCAGTCAACAGCAGGCTATGAGTAGTTAAGTTCTCAGGGAATCAAAAGTTATATGCAGATTTTTAACTCTTCAAAAAGTCATTGTCTCTAACCTTCACATTGTCCTAGGGTCAAATGTATTTGAATTTTGGTTGTACCACAGAAACTGCTGTATTTGTAGGTCAACAAAATTATCATACAGCAACAATTTCATGGGGTTCAACTTAAATTAAAACAAAATCAAGAAGACAAAATATCAAAGTTGATTTACAGTTAAATCTTCTCTCCTTCCCTTACTAAGTAAGGCTTACAGTGGGTGAGAGGCATGCAGTTGAGAAAGGGAAACAACTAGTTGTTTCTTTCTTTGTTTCTTTACTTATCTTCTTATCTTCCCTTGCTTGTTAACTGTAGTTTCTGACCTCCACAGGGACAGGGGGAGGGAAGATGAATAAAGGATACAGGAATTCTTACTTGACTGGTGCTATCTTGAGATGGATCCAGTGCTAACAGCCTTCTTGTGGGTTCTCTGCAGATGTCCCTTTACCTGCAACCTTGTCTGGGTGAATGCATTTCACTATTGCTGTCCCTGGATATCAGGGATGTCTTCTGACTTTCTGTGCAGAAGCCTCTGCTCACCTTCAGGGAAGTCCATGGACAGGACCTAGCATGATTCCGTGATAATTCATAAACATACACATTCTTTGTACTGACGACTGACCCTGGGCCTGCAGGCCAATTCGACTGTGGCTTCCTCTCATCTGATTGCCTGTCAGGAGCTGGTTAGCTGTTATCTCGCCGGTTAGGTATTTCGGGCAGGAGTCAGAGTCTAGTCAACTGTGTGTCCCAACTTCAGTGGACACACCAAGCTCACTGTATGATCCCACTGAAGCCTTTCTCACTAGGCTCTTTTTACAGAGAAATCTTCTTCATAAATCCTCTTAACTCCATTCTTAATACCTTTATGCCCTTGATGTGGTTGAGGACTCTAAGAATTCCCCATCCAGCTTTTAGCTTCCTATCTGTAGTCTCTCTCACAATTTATGTTTATATATCCCCCTTTCAGGAATGAAGGCAGCAAGGATAAATACTTGGGAGAAAAAATTCCAGAAGGAAATTCTGCCAATCTTAGGGCAGAACTGGGTGCTCTAATTGAAAACAAGCAAAAAGAAAAAGACAAAAAAACCAAACTTGTTTAAATTATGTTACAACCAGTCAGGGAAAAAAATGGTTGTTAAAATAAATTGTTTATGTTTTTGGAGAGAATTACTGTAAGACCACGTGAAAGACAACCATACACATTTTCTTTGAAGAGGAAGTATTTTTCCAAAATTTCTATGAATAAATTTCCTTTCTGAATCCAAAGAAGGTCAAATTTTAAAGGGAGTTTAAATGTGTTACATTTAAAACCCTGATAAATACAGTTTAGCAAAATTGATGGTTTAGTAAATATGTCCTTTCCGATCCATTTCATTTAGAGAATTACTTACAAAATAGTCATGAATACAACTTAAGCCAAAATAGAAAAAGATTAGAAAATACTAAAGCATAAACACTAAAGCCCAGAGTATAAAGTAATATACTTAAAAGAATATTAAAATGCCAGTTGTAGAAATAGTGTCTCATTAAGTGTCCACCTATCAGAGAAAGATTTTAAAAAGCATCAATTATGACATACACATTTATTCCACAGAGTCTTATTAAGGGCCCACTATGTCATGGCAAAGCACTGACTGGCTGGCTACTAAAAAGGATTAAAAAGGTGATACAAAGTCTGTATCTAGAGATGCAGCAGACACACATACACATCCTTATATAATAATGCATTAGTCCTGTGTTTCTGAAACTTTACCATGTTTAAGAATCGTGTAGCTTGCTTACTTAAAATGTGGGCTCTATAGCTCTACCTTGAGAGACTCTGATTCTGAAAATCTGGGGCATCGCACAAGCACCTCAAGGATTTGGAAAAAGAAATTCTGTGAGCTACTTTTGGAGAAACATCCCATTATCAGAAGCCCTATGAGGGCAGTGGCGGTGTCTGTCATATTGTCTACAATTATCCCAGCCCTAGCACAGAGCCTGGTACATTGTAAACCGTCAGGAAAAATATTTGAGTAAATGAATTAAGGAGTATGACTAAATTCCACAATGAATTATACAGGCAAAATGTGACAGAAAAATTCAGCCATTTAGGGAGCTTCTCCCTATGAAGAAGATTGTCTCCGGTGAAATCGGCAGGTATCACAAATGACTGTGTGCAGGGTTGCATTCTGAAATTTTCTCCTCTGTGGAATGGGGTCCTGGAACTGAGTAAACGTGACCTGACTCTTCTGCCTCAGAGCATGTTCATTTCCCTTGCATTTGCTAGTAGCATCTGCACCCTAAGGGTTGAGCCCATTCCTCTGAATAGAGTAATTGTTCCTTTTAAGAAAGACCTAGGACTCCATATATCCCACCCCACAGGCTAGAGTTCTGGCTGGTGGCTGGGAGAATAGCTCCTCTATTAGGATTTTCACTATAGAAATAGAAGATTAATTACAGTTCTAGTGGATAGAAACATCAAAATTGCAGCAGAACAGGTTGAGCACATGCCCCATGTTTTAGCGACAGTTAAGTCGAATAGTTGTTTTTTTAGAAATTTCTCCCCATGAGTACCTATTTCTAAACACATCGCCTTTATTGCCATTAAATGAAGTGAAACCTCATTAAGAAAAAGAAATTCTTAAATATGAGAAAAAAATGGATTTTAAGTGATATTTTGTGGTCACTCACAAATTTACTCTGTATAATATGAGAAAGGAGATTGTAATGTTAGGTGTTCTTTGGGTTGTGAGATTAGTTTCCACAGATTCTGAAACCCTTCTCTGATATTATCAGAGGTGGCTACAGTTACCTTATAAGTAAGAATCAATTATGATTTTACAGAGATTTGTAGGGGATATTTTCCAAGAGCATTAGAAATGGCAGCTTTCATAATATTTTCTATTTAGACAATAACAGGATCTTCCAGTAATGTCTTTTTCATCAGGAGAAAAGCAGGGATATAGAATATAACATTCATCCTGAATATTAGCTTTATTGGTTAGCTTATTTTCAGAATATTTTTATTATTAAAAATCTATGCATTTTTATCTTTAGAACAACAGAAATCAAAATGCTTGGTCACATACCTGTGTCTGTTTGGGACCAATATCCATTCTTTCAAGAAGGTCATTTAAAAAAGCTGTAACACTTTCCCAAGGGTAAATACTGTTGGAGCCATCCAGCACTATGACTATGTCCAGCTGGGTACTGCATTCTATAATAAAAGGAGTCAATTGCACACATTTGAATTTATCTTTTTATTTTATTTTTTATTTTTTTATTTTTTAAAAGGGTTTCATGTTCTTTTTTTTTTTTCAATTTTTATTTGTTTATGATAGGAACACAGTGAGAGAGAGAGGCAGAGACACAGGCAGAGGGAGAAGCAGGCTCCATGCACCGGGAGCCCGACGTGGGATTCGATCCCAGATCTCCAGGATCACGCCCTGGGCCAAAGGCAAGCGCCAAACCGCTGCGCCACCCAGGGATCCCTGAATTTATCTTTTTAGACAGTACGAAGGTGTATGAAGTGTCTTCATGGCTGAAATAAGCTCGTTTTAAAAGATAAACTGAGAGTCCACATAGTGGACACATTGCTTTTATAATCAGAAAACAGTTTTAGAAAAATAAAGGTGATAAATACTATTGCATTCCATAGCAATTGGTTTGAAATTCTTATCAAGTAAAACTCATCTTTACTTAATTTTAATCGACATTGTATGAGTTATCTTTGGAAATTTTCTCAATATGAATTTTATGTAACTATTCTCATTCTATGTATATTTCAAATGAGATTACTTTCTTCAAAGAGACTCGCTCTTTAAATAAAAACAATGTGACAGCTTTAGCGATGATGTTTAAATAAGACTCTGTTAAAGGTTATTTACACTAATATCAACTCCAAAAATAGCAGTGCAGTTTGGTTATATATTGCCAAAGCAAACATTTACCTAAATTGGTAATGCTGGTAGCTGACACAATACTTCAAGCTTTTTGGTATGCTCCTGTGTATACATATGTCTCATTCATTGCTTACACTTTTCAAACATGTAAGAACATTGCATAAAATGTGTACCTCGTACAGGAGCAATGGAGTTCACGACTTGAAATGTGGGGCTGACATCAGAACAGATTCCAGTTGTGTAATGCAAATGTCCACATCTATATGCATATAAGGGGCCACATGCCTTTTAAAAAATTAAAAACCATAAGATTAAAAATTATAGAACAGATTTTATAAAGACATAATGATAGCATTCCTGGTTCAATAACCAACTCTTTGCTTTCTTACCAGAAACCCTCCATTTGGGTTGGTGACTAAAGTTGATCCAAATGTCATGTTCTCCTTTACTTCCGTGACATTGGGAATTGATGTGTTAACTAAAAATAGAACAAAACTTTATAAGGGTGGAAAATGAAGTAAAATTAAGTGTCTTCTCATTAAGACATTCTATTTGCTTTGCTCATATCATAGCACATTCTTCCTCTGATTCAACTAAATAGTCTTCAAAGTATTATTAAAGGATATAATGAATAAGCTAAGGCTGAAAACTTGGCTTATGTCCCAGAAACTTTGTCTGGATAACTGTCTCAAATAGTTTTGCTGAACTGTAAAAGAATGCAGAACTATTGGGGCAATGAGAGAATGTGGGATAGCCTTTCACACATTTTTTCTAATTAAAACAAAACATTTACTCTCATAATATTATAGGTATAATGTAAACTTACACACATACCTTGCATGTTTTATCTATATGTTATAAGTGACCAATGATAAAAGATGACTTCTGATAGGAGGGAAAATGAGCAGTAGAGCAGGAAAAAAAAAAAAAAACCTTCTCAAATATACGTTTTTGACCATTATTTTCACCATCATGGGGACATCATGAGGCTAGCAAAGAAAACTGAAGGAAGATTGAGCAGTGGTCAGGAAGTCTGGATAAAAGAAATACAATGAAGGGAGGCCATTTGATATTCCAGGTAGGAACACTGGGTCTTGAAGCATGCCAACCTGGCAAAATTGGCAAGAAGTTCTAGTTATTTATATTGGAAAGAGCAAAAAAAGATTGGACAGGAAAAATCCAAATCTTCTAAACTCTGCTTAGCAGAGTGATAAAATATTTGAAAGTGGCAAATCTCAGGTTCAAAGAAGATTTATCTCACTGTTCATGCCCAGAAGTTTTTCCTACCTTAAGACCATATCTATTAGCTAAAAGTGGGGAATGGAAGCAGGGATTCCTGAATGGTCACGCTGCCTTCCAAGTTTGAGCAATGGTCTTGGTCCCAGAATTTAGTCTGGTTTTCCTTGAAAGCACCTGGAACTGGGCTATTATCTACACTGGTCTTGAATAATCTGGATTAGATTTTTTGTACTAGGGTTGACCTAGAATGAGCATTCTTGGGACACTAGGGCCTATAGCAGAAGAAACTTCACTGTTGTTGGTATAGTTAAAATCTCCTTGCTAATGTTAAAATGCTATTAAAGTTTCCAATAATGAAAGAGTAGCTCCTATCAGAGCAAGTCTTTTGCAAATAACAACTATAACTCTAGGAAAAGGAGAAAAAAATGAAACAACCATCTGAAGACCCTAGAAAGCAACCAAAAACAGAAACTGGGGGGGGGGGGGGGGGGAGTCTGTACTTGTAAGAGGAGATTAGTATTGGGTGAATTTCCTGTTTACATGTTTGTTTTCTCCCAAGGGAGGGCCTTCATCAGTGGCTAATTTTGAAATAAAACTCTGTCTTAACTGTTCTAAAGAAACAAAGGATAGAAATTGGGGTAATGATAGCATCTACAAAGTGAGGGGGTATATCTTGGAAAGTAGAGCCACAAAAAGAGAGTTCTAACATATACATGTATATTCTGTCCAAATATCTGAAGGACTTGAACTGTATATGTGGAGAGTAAACTTCAAACAGCTCAGCTACAACCAGAAGAACTGAATAGAGATTTTAACTGCTTCCTACTGAAGTTTGGAAATTGAGTTCAGCCAAGTAAACTGTCTCCTAAAACAAAAAGTTAAGACTATTCAAAGACACATAAAAGATCTAGAATCTTCATGCTTATAACTCAAAAGTATAATCCAGGATACAATCCAAAATTACTAAACACAAGACAAAACAGGAAAATGTGACTCAACCTCAAGAGAAAGGTAATAAATGGAAAGTGATGCTGAGATACTCCAGATGTTGTAATTATCAGGCAAGGATATTAAAGCAGCTATTGTAACTATGCTCATAAACATAAAGGAAAAATGTTCATAATAAACAAATAGGAAATTGAAAAACAGAGAACTGAAAAATACATTTGAAATAAACCTATAAAGTATATGTTAATTTAATGGTATTTAACACTGTATAGAAGACTGATAGGATTCTAATTCTTGGATAGTTCTAGTAGGAATTTTCTAGTCATGTTCTAATATCAGTGATATTTCTATCAAACACATTCATTTCTATCCAAGTTCACCTTGTGCTATTCTCTTTAAAAGAATTCATGTATTACAATTCCTGTGGTAAATTCTTTAAAAAAATAAACAGTTAAATTTTGTGGAGGCAATGTAATGGGTGGGGTTATTTGGAAAGGTTTTTTATTTCTAAATCTATGGATATTTTATCCTGAATTCTGAAGCAAATAAAGGGCAGACAGAATCAAAATGTTATTTTATGTTAACATGGATGGTAAGAACTGAAGAATGTTTATAGATTCTTGTAATATTTTTTTGAGTTAAGATTTATTTTTAATGAGAATACTGGGTATAATTTAGGATTAGACTTTAACATTTTGATTTTACATACCTGGTAGATCCAACTTTATGCAAGGTAATGGTTTGCCTCTCCCAACTGGACACTTATAGACATCTCCAGTTTTGTTCTTGGGTTGACCAACTAAAGGGGAACCAATTAGCACCCTGGAAGTTAAATAACTCAATTAACACTTTTGAAGAAAAGGAAACATTTTATTTTAGTTATTTTATGACTAGTTCTAAGGCAATAACATTAGACATAATCAGATAGTCCCTCTCTGTTAGTAATGGAATGTTATTCAACATAAGCTGAGTATCTTCAAATCGCAGATTGATTTGCATTAAAGAGCCATAAAATATACAGAGGAGTGATTTCAGAATATTTTATTTATTGTATTAAACATTTCTTTATTATATCTTTTACTTGGAGGCTGAAATAATAATTATTGGTTAAGCCTGCTGCTGTGTTAGTTTACAAAACACATGGAAGTATAAATGATTTTTTTCTATGAGGAACTGATAATTGCATAGAGAAGTTAGCAAACATAAACATTTTATTATCATAAGATTTAATCTTAGTATAGACTAGTTTGTAAGCAGTTAGAAAATAGGGATAGTCATGAGACCCAGGTTAAAATCACTTAATGTTTTTTTAGACAGAATTATAGAATGAGTTTAATAATAACTAGTGAAAAATATAGTCATGACTTATTTTAGTCCTAGGAAGCCATTTAACAAGGTCCCCTGTGATATCTTTGGGAATAAGGTGGATGAATGTGGTTGAGTGTTAAGGCATTTGGGTGGATTCACAGCTACTGGTTTACTGCTGGCTGAAAACTTATATACAAAGGTGCTGATTACTGTCAACCAAAGGACTTGAATTTTGTACCATAAGACTGTACTTATTGGGATTGTCTTAGCGTATATCTTTGTTTATGACTTTTGTGAAGACGCAGAAAGCATAAAGGAATGCATCAAATTAATCAATATATTTGGGAAATCAGAAGTATCTCAACATTCTGGAACAAGAAACTTAATAAACCTGCTAAAATTTAATATGGACCTATGTGAAAAAAAAACTTCTATTTGAATACTATTACCGACATCAGGATGTGGGCAACCTGACTTAATAGGAGTTCATGGAAAAAAAGACATGGGGGACTTGCTGATAGCAAGTAAACATGAGCCAACAGTGTTTTTTAGTATATAAAATGCTAATGTGTCCTTAGGCTGCACTGCTGGAAAGAGATGCCCTGGTCAAGGAAAGTGACCCTGTGTGCTCTGCACTACAGACCATGTCTGTAATCTCCAAATTAAGAGGGACATAGGCACGACGGAATGTATTTAGGAATTATGACTCAGATGGTTAAGCACCTGATACTTTTGTCAGACCAGAGATGCTGGAGGGAAAGTTGGGGATGTTTAGAAAAAGAAAAAAATCTGAATGACGCTGAGAGGTTCCATTGGAGTGAAGGTGTTGAAGGCATATATTTTAAAAAAATCTAAAATTGTATTTCAGTAAAATATTTAAAAAAGAAAGAAAATTTTAAAAATCTAAATATTTGAAAGTCTGTCATATTGAAAAGGGATGGGATTTATTTTGTGTAAATTCTTTGGGTAAAGCTAGTATTAATGTGAAGGTTTTATAACAATTGCAAATATTGAATTATTGAACGGACTCCCTAAAACATAGCTATGACATAATGCCTTTGTAAGGCCATTTTTGATATGCATAAATAACCATAAAAATGTTTAGACTTTTTAATACATAACTCTTATTTCTGGAAATCCATCCTAAAAAAATGGCCTAAATTAAGGGAAAAAGCTTAATGCATAAAAATAATGCCCATAGTGTTATATATAATATGAAAAATTAAAAGAAATATAGTCAACAGCAAGAACTAATTAATTATTGCAGGGCCATTCTATAGAATATTGCAGTCATAAAAAACAATAGTTAATACGATTGGATGGTGGTATTAAAAATTATTTATGATCTAATTCAAATAAAAATCTCCCTCATTTAGTGAAAACCTATGACAATTCAAAGTGAACGATACCAAATTATATTGAATGTACTCATCATAATGGCAATGACAATAATAGCTGGCACTTATTAAATCTATACCTTATGCCATATACTGTTCTAAGTGCTTTTCATATACTAAGTAATTTAATTCTTTCCATCAAATATAGCATGAACTTTGGAGCCAGACTTCATGCATTCAAATCACGGTTTTGTCACTTACTTAGTTGTATGATTTAGGACAAGTTACTTACCCTCTGCCTTAGTTTCTTCATTCGTAAAACAGAACCAGTATATCTATGCAAAGCTTAGATTAAATGAGAGTTCATCAAAAAACAAATTATATTAAGGAAGTTATGGTTATTGTTCTTTCTTCGATGTTTTCGAAGAATTTTGTACTGTGATTGATTAAATTGGTTCTATAGTTAAGATAGTTTACAGAAAGGTAGTGAGCCTACTATTATGGAAAGTATTTAAGTGGAGGCTGGATAGATTGATTAATGTTTAGTAAGAACATTCTACAAGCCCAGCATGTACAGCAGGCCCTGGGAATATGAAATGAATAAACCACAATTTTTTAGGTGGCTTAAAACTTAGGGGGGAAGCAGAACTATAAAAGGACTATTATAATACCGAACAGGTCAGAACTTGGTGCAACTTCACCAAGGTCTAAGAAGCAAAAAGAAATAACTCTTTTAATAAGTTCAAGTAGCTCAGGGTAGCTGGAGTAGAAATCGAGCCTGTCAAGCTAAACAGGGTCCAGATTATGAATTTTCCTGTAGTCCAGTATAAGAATTTCAGATTTTTAGGGAGGGGAGAGTCGAGAACCACCAATGCTTTTAAAGAGGGATGTGATATGATCAAATGCTTTATGAAACTTATTTTCTCGCAGTGTCATGAATAAATCGGGGAAAGGGGCAAATTAGACTCAGAGAGTGAAGGTAAGAGTTTCTAGACCTAGATGAGAGAGGAGGATCTGAATTTAGGAAGTGGAGAGGAAGGGAGAACCAATTCTACAAATAGAATATAAGCTGTCTTAGTTTGGGTTTCCCCAAAAGCAGACCCTAGACAAGAACTTTGGTTGCAGGTAGATTTGAGGCAGGCAATTTCAAGCACGCACAAATGTGGAGGTGGGAAAAGTGATAGAGGGATGGAATAAAGGCCAATAGAGTGCACTGATAATGGGTTACTTCTGTAGGCCTCTGGGCTCAGCCTTGCTGCTGATCATCTCAGAAACCATGTGGAACATATATGAGCATGCTTCAAGCATGGCTAAGGCCCTAAGAGTAAATACTACTGCCTTAAGAAGGTACAAAGTAAGAAGAGAGCTGAAGGAAAAAGTAACACTTAAGATTTTAATGAGCAAAGGAAGAAAACTGGTAGGAGTGTCCAAAGAAGGAGAGAGAATCAGGAAACAGTAGTATCTCAAAAGCCAAAGAGGGAAGAATATAAAAAAATGGGAGCCATGAGCAGACTTCAAGAAGTTTGGGAGGCAGGCAGGGGGATGGGGTAACTGGGTGACAGGCACTGAGAAGGGCACTTGACAGGATGAGCACTGCATACTGAATGTTTGCAAATCGAACTTAAATAAATAAATAAATAAATAAATAAATAAATAAATACATACTTATAGATATTATAGTTAAGATAGTTTACAGAAAGGTAGTAAAATATATATATACGTATATATGTGTGTGTGTGTGTGTGTGTGTGTGTATATATATATATATATATATATATTTGGCTAAGAATGAAGGAGATGGGCCATGGCATTGTGTGTGGGCCTTTTGTTTTTTTCAGGCAAACCATTAACGGTTTGAGGTAAGTTTAAATTTATTATGGAAAGATCTGTATTGGATAAATGATGTTAAGAAAGAACTAGTAACAAGAGAAAGGCTAATATTATACAGAAGAGAGAGTAGAACCCATGAGCTGATAGACAGGATGGATCCAGAAGGACAAATTTGCCTTAGACATGAGGAAAGGCCACTGATTCCCTAGGCAGGAATCTGGATGGCCCAGTATACAGAGGTTTGAAACTGTAGTAGATGCTTTGGAATTTTTTGCATTCTTTGTAATGTGAACTTGTCCTTCAATGTCCTTCACCAAGGCAAAATCTGTTTTTCCTCCCGTTGAAACTGGGACTTAACTGATAAATAGAAGGCAGCAGAAATGGCACTGTGACTCCTGAGGCTTGAGTAATGTGTAGAATTGTCAAATCAATACACTGTACACCTGGAGCTAATGTAACATTGTATGTCAACTATGCTTCAAAAATTAAAAAAAAAAAAAAGCATTACAGATTCCATTTCATCCTTTTTGGAAATCTGAGATCACATGCTGTGATGAAGCCCAGTCTAGCCTGATGGAAGACGAGAGGCCACATGGAGGAGAAGCAATGCCTGAGCCAACTGCATGAACTGCCAGGCATGTGAGTTAAACTATCTTAGACCCTCCAGCCTCAAGTGAGGTACCAGATGAGTATTCGTGCAGTTCCCCATGTAGCAGGGGAACACCAATCCAACCCTCAAAATCTTGAGAAATAATAAAAAATACTGTTTTGACTCACTAGGTTTTGAGATGATTTGCTATATATCAAGAGCTAACTGAAACAAGAAGGGAGGATAAAGTTTTCATCTAGGGCCCCTCCCTCTGCCTGCCCCTGTTCCTCCCCTCTTTCCTTTCTCAACTTCCTTCCTTCCTTCTTTGAAAATAGTATCAATAGTCATCTCATGACATTTAGGTAGAGAGGCAGTTGAGTGGTGGGCTTGTGGAGATTTAATGAAGATTTAATCCGACAGGGCATACATAGGCCAGTGACGCAGCCCTCAGTCCCAAATGAGGTCAGGGATGTTTTGGAGGTTGTTAGTGCTGTAGATGTGAGCTAGGCCTCCAAAGATCCTTCCAATTCTAAGATTCCATTATCCAAATAGACAAATTGTAAGTGTGTAGAAGAATACTTATTAGTTTAGAAAACATGTACCACTAACTGGGGAGAATTCAGGATAATTGATGAAAAGTAAGTTCTGAATGGCATGTTAATAGTAAAGTTATTGTGATTTCTAAAACAGGAGAGAAGAGAGATAGTGGATATCCTAGGAAAAAAGTGGAAACAGAAGAGCAAGTGCTGAAAATGAGGATGATGAGGCGGTACAGGTGTTGGGAACACAGTGTAGAGCTTCTGTAAATTGGAGCAGGAAGGTCGAGTGGCACACAGCAGACTTTAAAGGAAAGGCTCTGTAGTTTATATTTGATTTCTAGGGCAATAGAAACCACTACTGTATGGTGATCACTGGAAATAACCTGAAATAGCAACTGGAACCATGGCCTAATGTGTATTTTGGATAAGTAAGCCCTGAGGTGTGAGAGCTCAGAAAGTGGTAGTTTAGTAGGCCAGGGTCAAGACAGGGAGCATGAGAGTTGTGATGAGTGGTAAAGAATCGGTTAGCAGGAATATGATCTAAGATGATTTTGTGTATTTTCCTAGGAGCTATTTTTTTTTTACATCAAGCTTGCAGCTCTGAAAGTACATATATTTACCACTAATCTGAGTAGGTCTCACTTTTCCCAAGTTGCATAAAAATAACAAGATCCTAGAAAAGTATCAGCATAGTGTTTATGGAATTTCAGGAATCTCCAGCATTCTCAATCCCCATTATCTTGCTCTATTTTTTTCTCAGAAACTTATCACGTCCTGACATTTGATATAACCTACCTGTTTATTACGTTTATTTATTTTTTGTTCTCTCCTTTCCCAGTAGAATACACCCTTCACATTAGCAGGAGTTTTCACCTATTTTGTTCACTCATATACCCTTAAAGCCTATAACAAAATAGGTATTCTGTATTTACTAAGTGAATGAATTAATGATTGCATCTAATACCCTAAGAATCTGAATAAGACAGTCCTGGGAATTCATGACTCATGTGACCAGCTAAAAAGGCCCTAATTGTGAAGTCTTCTTTTCTATCTTAGAGGCTGAATATTTTGCATAAACCAAATGATATATATGCCTTTGAGTGACACAGGAGGCATTTCCACAGGTCAAAGTTCCAGAGAATCCTTACTGTTACAGGACAGAATTGGCTGAAAGTCAGAAGGCTGGTGTTCCACGTCCTGGCCCTGACACATACTCACTGTATTAAACCTTTGGCAGTTCATTCTCTGAGTCCCAGTTTCCTATCTAGAAAATGAGGATGGTAACAATCATATCTACCTAAACCCACAGGGTCACTATGAAGAGCCAAGGCACATTATGTCATGAACTATGGTTATTGTTGTTTCAAATTGTAATGCAAGTTTCCTTTACCTCATTACATTTTATTTCTATTAGATTTTGGCTTTTTCAATGGCTTTATTGCAATGATTTGTGTGTAGATTAAGAGGATTAAAGAACATTCTAGATCTCATTACTGATCTCTAGAGAAATACCTGATGAACTCCAAGATCATCAAGGTGAAAAATATTTTTTCTACATTCATTTTATAATGGCTAATCCTGATGCTCTCTACATTCATTCTAAAATGACTAATTCTGATTCTCAGTCACTCATTCTAAAAGTTCATTCTATACTGTTCTTTTCCATGGAAAAAAGCTCCAGTCATAATAAAATTTAGTAACCTGAGAAATGTTTGCTATTCATAATAGTCATTCTTGTCACTATGACCATTATTTTACTTATTTGAAGAGTAGCTGGTCTGTTGCTTCTCTGCTTCATATTTATGTTTTTTCCTCTTTAAAAGATATTTTTCTAGAGATTGTTTTCTCATATTTATATCACTTCATGAACACTCTTTTCACCTAACTCTTTTTGATGTCCAAGCCAAAGTCATTATCAAGATGCCAAGTACACCCGCCAGCCTTTTTTTTTTTTTTTTTTTTTTTTTAATGAATGGAGTGTTTGGTCATCTTGGAGAATGAAGTTTTATAGTGGCTCCATTAGCTTCAGTGCTTTCAGTCATGCAAGGTATAGGGGTGGAAATGAGGTGAGCCAAAGAAATGACAAGTTTAGTAAGGAGGAAATTTCAACTTCAAAAGATATTATACACAATGGAAAATAAATATTATATTAAGATTGTAAGAGAATATATGATAGAGCCTTTGAAAAGTCTTTTTACCCCAAGCTTGAATAGCCTTTACTTAAAATATACATCATTGGAAACAGAGCATCAATCACATGAGTTTGCTAGTAAACCTTACTTGGCATAAAGCAGGATCCTCTAGGGAAAAGGTGTGAAGCCAACATATTTTGATATATATATTGGGTGGAGGATTGACTAGGGAGGCATCTGCATCATGAAACCTACAAAAGGCAGGCCCACTGAAGTCACTGAAGCCCCCAAGATTGGCTTGGGAAACAGCAGTTAAAAGGGTTGATGCACTGGGACACCTGGGTGGCTCAGTGGTTGAGTGTCTGCCTTTGGCTCAGATCGTGATCCCAGGGTCCTGGGATTGAGTCTCACATCAGGCTCCCTGCGGGAAACATGCTTCTCCCTCTGCCTGTGTCTCTGCCTCTCTCTCTCTGTGTCTCCCATGAACAAGCAGATAAAAATATTTTTTTTAAAAGGGTTGATGCAGATATTAAAAAGAATGAGGCAAAGGAGCCGCAGAATGGAAAGCCTTGAGAATCTCATATTTTCCCATTTGGCAGAAACTTTGCCATACTGGTGATTACCACTAAATCTGGAAAGCTTGTGTAATGCTGAGCACATTTAAGTTTCTTCTCTTCAAAGAAAAATTACTAAACTAATTGTGTTCTTTGTGAATTTTTCCGAACCACAGTGCAATTACTTGGATATTTCAGCTCATGCTAGCCATAATGAACAACGGCTGATCTTAATCAGAGGTATAATGTGTTGTACTCCTGAGAAAACATGTGGTTTCTGAGCCAGAGATATAAAGTAAGTTGCACTTCACCGTAAACTTCTGAAAAGTAAAGGGGGCATAAGGCCACCTTTTCTGTTAACTTCTAATTCTTTCCAAAGAATGAAAGTAATGCTTTTCAAATGCACAGGTTGCACTTGTAATGGACCAACAAGTACTTCTTTAGGCAGTCTTCAGCCAAGATGTAGTATGGGTCAGGGTGATTTTTTAAAAATCTGAGGTTGATGGGTTTCCAAAAGCTGAGTAGCAAATATGATTTATAAAGGTGCCCACCTCTGGAGAAAAACTGAATAACAAAATCCATGTTCTCCCGGATATGTCAATTACTCCATAGTCCATTTCTTAAAGTAAGTCTGTATCCTATTTGATTTTATAAACACAGAATATCCAAACATGTTTACAAAATTTATTTTACATTACAAGTGCCTGGACCTCTTTAGAACAATATGCTGCTATGATGCCATCTTTAAAGGTTTTGACGTTTAGATTTTTGTAGTTTGCTTACATTTATTTATTTATTTATTTATTTATTTATTTATTTATTTATTTTAAAGATTTTATTTATTTATTCATGAGAGAGAGAGAGAGAGAGAGGCAGAGACATAGGAGAGGGAGAAACAGGCTCCACACAGGGAAATCTGATGTGGGACTTGATCCCAGGTCTCCAGGATCAGGCCCTGGGCTGAAGGCGGCGCTAAACTGCTGAGCCAACTGGGCTGCCCAGTTTGCTTACTTTTAAATTCAGTTGGCCACATTGCTTTTGCTGTTCTGACTTTTCAAACCTTTTATATAAAATCATTATAAATATGGAATGTCAAAATGGAATTAAATTATCTGACATCCTTATGCATTCAAATGCTCACAAATTTTCACATGTACACTAATATGTAAAGTCGAAAACTGCAAAGACAGTTATCAGCATTTATTTTTTAACATAGTTCTAATTAAGAAAAAAAGTAACAGAGTGGAGAGACATGACTTCTATTTTCAGCTCTGGTCCTGTGTAGTTAAGATTTCCCTTTGGAAGTCACTTACAAAAAGCAAAAAATACTTTATTGAATTATGATCGATATTAAAAGTTGTACACAATGTATACAACTTGATGAGTTTGGAGACAAGCATGCACCTATAAAACCATCACCACAGTCTATGCCATAAACCTATTTGTTGCCTCTAAAAGTGTCTTCCAAACCTCTTTAGTTATTATCATTATTATTACTTCATGATAAGAACACTTAACATAAGATCTACTTTTTTAGTAAATTTTTAAATATACAATACAGTATTGTTAACTACAGGCACTATGCTGTATGGTAAATCTCCAGTACTCATTCAACTTGCATAACTAAAGCTTTATAGACTTTGACTAATACTTCCTTGTTTTCCCTTCCCCCAGCCCATGGTAGTCATCACTCTACTTTCTACATTCTATGACTTTGATTATTTTAGATTTCTTATATGAGTGACATCATGTAGAATTGGTTCTGTATCTGGCTTATCTCATGCAGCAAAATGGCCTCCAGGTTCATCCATGTTGTCTCAAATGGCAAGATCTCCTTCTTTTTTTAAGGCTGGATAATATTTGATTGTACGTGTGTGACCCATTTTTAAAATCTGTTCATCCATCGGTGGACATTTAGATTGCTTTCAAGTCTTGGTTATTGTGAATAATGTTGCAGTGAACATGGGAGTGCAGATATCTCTGCAAGATTCTGATTCCCACTACTTTGGATATTTACCCAGACATGGGATGCTAGATCATATGGTGGTTTTATTTTTAATTTTCTGAGGAACCTCTACGCTTTCCCCTTTCCATAGTGGCTGCACCAATTTTCATTCCCACCAACAGTGAACAAATATTTTGTTTTTTCCATCCTTGCCAACATATATCTTTTGTGTTTTTGATAATAGTCATAAGAGCCATTTTTAATATTACTTGTGTATATGTGTGTGTGCTCACTTGTTTTTTCATTAATGATAACAGGGAGTTAAACTAGATTATTTGTTCACCCAACAAATAATCTTTGAATGTATATTATTTATGTTTAAGGCCTAGTGCTAATTTCTGGGCAATGCACAGGGTTGCAAGTGGAAACCAAAACCAGTTCTCACTCTCTAAACATTTCCACTAATGTATTAACTTCTCCCTTTTATCTGTATTCCATTTCAGGTTTCCAAATATCCAGACATTACTCAAGCTGTCTAAAACCATACTTAAAAAACTTCCTGGTAAAACTTATTTTCCTTTCCTGTAAATTTGTCTCCGAATGGCTACCCATTTTCCAAAAATCCAATGTAGAAATTTTGAAATGGAAAAAAAAAAAAAAAAAAAGAAAATTTGAAATGTATTTGACTCCTCCTACACCTCCATTTGGCCTTTCCAAACTTCCACTAAGCCTTAATGATTCATCTAAATTTATCCTGGAGTTAAAAATAGATCTGCCGGGATCCCTGGGTGGCACAGTGGTTTAGCGCCTGCCTTTGGCCCAGGGCGTGATCCTGGAGACCCGGGATCGAATCCCACGTCGGGCTCCCGGTGCATGGAGCCTGCTTCTCCCTCTGCCTGTGTCTCTGCCTCTCTCTCTCTCTCTCTCTGTGTGACTATCATAAATTAAAAAAAAAAAAAAAAAAAAAAAAAAAGATCTGCCCTATGACCCAGCAATTGCACTGCTGGGGATTTACCCTAAAGATACAGATGCAGTGAAACACGGGAACACCTGCACCCCGATGTTTATAGCAGCAATGTTCACAATACCCAAACTGTGGAAGGAGCCTTGGTGTCCATCGAAAGATGAATGGATAAAGAAGATGTGGTTTATGTATACAATGGAATATTACTCAGCCATTAGAAAGGACAAATACCCACCATATGCTTAGACGTGGGTGGAATTGGAGGGTATTACGCTGAGTGAAATAAGTCAATCAGAGAAAGACAAACATTATATGGTCTCATTAATTTGGGGAATATAAAAATTAGTGAAAGGGAATAAAGAGAAAGGAGAGAAAATGAGTGAAAATATCAGTGAGGATGACAAAACAAGAGAGGCACCTAACTCTGGGAAACGAGCAAGCGGTAGTGGAAAGGAAAGTGGGTGGGGGGTTGGGGTGACTGGGTGATGGGCACTGAGGGGGGCACTTGGCAGGATGAGCACTGGGTGTTATGCTATATGTTGACAAATTGAACTCCAATAAAAAATATATATATATAATTTTAAAAAGAACCTCAAAAAATAAATTTATCTTGGATACACTTTTCTTTCATTCAAGTTCTCTCTAATGGAGCCTGGGACCTCATTTCTTAAGTACCAGATGGCTGTTCTTGTTTACCTATCGATTCCCCAGTTTTCAGGTACTTTTTTCTCTCTAATCCAATCTTTATGTAATTTCCTAAACTAAGGTTCATATAAACGACCTATAATGGTTCTAAATGCCCTCCACTTAGGTCCAAGCTCCTTTGTCTGGTTCTAAGGTTTGACATTATGTTTTCTCCTATACCATTCCTGTGTCAGTCCTATTTGCTTACTAGCACACTCACTTCTCAAATCTATGCCCTTGCTTATGTGGCTTTCCAGACTGGAGTGGCATTCTTCTTTTCTTCTTAATAAATATCTTTCATTCTTTTTATTTTTTATTTTTTTTAAAGATTTTATTTATTTATTCATGAGAGAGAGAGAGAGAGAGAGAGAGAGAGGCAGAGACACAGGCAGAGGGAGAAGCAGGCTCCATGCAGGGAGCCCGATGGGGGACACAATCCCGGGTCTTCAGGATCACATCCTGGGCTGAAGGCGGCACTAAACTGCTGAGCCACCCGGGCTGCCCAACTGAATATCTTTCAAGATTCAGCTCAAGAGCCAAAAATAAATTCCTTTTTCTGTTAACTCTCACTGAATCTATAGTCTATATTATACTGATTAGCACTATTCTTTTTTTTTTATATTTCAAGTTTTAATTTAAATCTTAGTTGATGTATAGTGTAACACTATTTTCAGGAGTAAATTCAATGATTCATCACTGACATATAATGTTGCACTCATCACAAGTGCCTTCTTCAATACCATCACCCATTTAACCCATTCTCTGCCCACCTCCCCTCCAGCAACCTTCAGATTGTTTGGTATAGTTTCTAAGAGGCTCTTATGGTTTGCCTCTCTCTCTCTCTCTCTCTTTTTTTTTTTAATTTCACTTATGTTCATCTGTTTCATTTCTTAAATTCCACATATTAGTGAAATCATATGGTATTTGTCTTTCTCTAATTTCATTTAGCATAATATATTCTAGATCCATCCATGTTGTTGCAAATGGCAAGATTTCATTCCTTTTGATGGCTGAGTAATATTCCATTTTATATATGGACATTTGGGCTCTCTCTCTATATATATAGATGGACATTCGGGCTCTTTCCATAATTTGGCTCTCATTGACTGTTGCTGTTACAAACATCAGATGGAGGGCATGTGCCCCTTTGAATCAGTATTTTTGTATCCTTTGGGCAAATACCTAGTAGAGAAATTCCAGGTTGGAGGGTAGTTCTATTTTTAGCTTTTTGAGGGACCTCCATACTTTTTCCCAGAGTGGCTGCACAAGTTTGTATTGTCTTCAATTATTTCATAAATACCTTCTACTAGATTATAAGGTTTTGTATTTGTCTTATATCTCCCATAGAGTTTAGCATAATAATGCTAGACACAACAAATATCTACTCAATTGGCCCACATTTATGTTACGGCTAAGGAAAAATTCTAAATACCTCACCAATAAACATTTGTACATGGACAACTAGGCTATATTTTGTAAGTGAAGCAAAATGTATAAGGCATGATCTCTAACATAAAAAGTTTAATATCTTATTATTAACGTTATCTCACACAAGTGTACAGAATCCTGAATGGTCTGCTTAGAGTTCAATTCAGTGTAGGGTCATTCAGACAGACCATTAGCAACTTTTTTTTTTTTCAACCATATTCTTCCTATCTACTCTGTGCACTTTTGTTTCTTTTCAAATGTTGGTCTGGCTATCTTTATTTTCTCACCTACACATTCACCTTCTTCAAAGATAAAGTGACTTTGGGAAGGAAATTCATCATGACATTAGCACTTCATTAAGACTTGATTTCTCTTGGGCAGCCCTGGTGGCTCAGCAGTTTAGTGGCTCCTTCAGCCCACGTTGTGATCCCTGCATGGAGCCTGCTTCTCCCTCTGCCTGTGTCTCTGCCTCTCTCTCTCTCTCTCTGCCTGTGTCTCTGCCTCTCTCTCTCTCTCTCTCTCTCTCTCTCTCTCTGTGTGCGTGTGTGTGTGTGTCTCATGAATAAATACATAAAATCTTTAAAAGAAAAAGACTTGATTTCTCATTTTCTCATTTCTTCACCTTATTGTATCTTGAAAGATATTAATTAGAGAATTTAGAGGGCAGGAAACTCACAATAGGATGGGCTTATAATAAGGGACAGAAAGAAACTGAAGAGATCACATATGTGTACTATGGCTCCTGAGGGGAAAGAAAAACTCTTTATTACTCTACTAAGATTCATTTAGATAATTAAAGACTGCTGATACCAGATTTTTCTAAAATCAGAGAGACTGGACTGGATGAGAGAGGAATCTTGAAGGGTTTGTCCACATTAGAAAATGAAAATCAGACTTTCATAAAATAGGTTAAAAACATCTGATTCTCTTAAGTTCATTCTAAATAGGTTAAGTCTTAAGGGTTGTTATTTATTATATTTTTCTTTAAAACTATGTGACTAATAGTAATTACTGAAAACTTTCATATATATATATATATATTTTACTTAGAAATTTAGCTTCTCAGGAAAAATACATAGTGAGTTTCAGTTTAAGCAATTTTTCTTTTTTAAAGAGAGGGAGGGGGGGAGGAGTAGAGGGAGAGCGAATTCCTAGCTGGCTCCATATCCATTGCAGAGCCCAACTCAGGGTTCCACGCAGGGCTCAATCCCACAACCCTGAGATCATGGCCTGGGCCTAAATCAAGAGTTGGATGCTTAGTCGACTGAGACTTCTAGGAGCTCCATTGAGTTTCAGTTTATTACAGTTTACCCTTGGGACACTCACATTATTCTCTGAGAGGCAGAGTTCCTTGAATTGCAGGCATAATGCCTAAAAGAATAAAACTGGTGTCTAGAGGGATGACTTCACCTGTTTAGCCTTAAATGGGGTGAGGGTGGGGTGGTAAGTGAGAACATAGGTTTGAAAGACAAAATATATAACACTCATACTCTATTATTAGAATTCTCATCTAAGATATTTGTAAGGAGAGTAGAGAGTGAAATACCTCCACAAATTCTAGTTTGTACCTTGGATAAAATTTGTACGCAAAAAATTATTTTTTATTTTTAAAAGATTTTTATTTTTTTTTATTCATGAGACACACACACACACACAGAGGCAGAGACATAGGCAGAGGGAGAAGCAGGCTCCCTGTAGGGAGCCTGATGTGGGACTCGAACCCAGGGTCCCGAGCCTAAGGCAGACACTCAACCACTGAGCCACCCAGGTACCCCAAGAACTGAAATTCTTAAATTTAATTATTTTGGATTATTATCAAATTAAGTCTAAAAGGTAAAGAAAGTGAGGGCAGCCTGGGTGGCTCAGCAGTTTAGCGCCGCCTTCAGCCCAAGGCCTGATCCTGGAGACCCGGGATTGAGTCCCACGTCAGGCTTCCTGCATGGAGCGTGCTTCTCCCTCTGCCTGTGTCTCTGCTTCTCTCTCTCTCTTTCTCAGGGTATCTCTCATGAATAAATAAATAAAATCTTTAAAAAAATTTAAAAAAAAGGGTAAAGTGAAACATCAGAAAGTCCAATTCTTCTCATTTGTAAAACATCTAGTGATAAATTACTGTTTTCCTAGGAGGCATAAATCCCTTTTTTGTTTATTTTAATTACTAGAATAGTTTAGTTTTATTTAAGTTATTAAACTGAAGCAAAGTTTAACAAATTCTTGTTCTTTTTTTTCAATAAAAAAGAAGCACTAAAATTATGTTAAATATAAAGAGCTTTAATATTAATTTTGTGTAAGTTTCAACACATTAAATATGCTTTAAAAATAATACCTGCAGTAAACAGAATCATTATTAAAGGGTTTAAAAGTGTATAAAGGGAATTCAGTAAGGTTCATTATAAACAGTAAAGCAAACTTAGATCAGTAAATTACCAATAACATAAGCCCAATAATATCTTATGGAAGTGATATTAGCCCTTTCAACACAGCATCTCATCTGCCTCCAGTCTTTCCAGCTGAATTTCAACTATTCTAAAATAAGAACAATTAAAGAACTTTTGCCAGAATAACATAATCACAGAACAATGACTATTTTGGACATGGACCTTCCCTGAGGTCAACACAGAAATCACTAACCACTTCCTTTAGTACTGCCAAAGAATTTTCCTTTTTTTACTCTGTCATTTTCCATTTCCAAATGATTAGACTGCATTTTCTACCACGCATGATTCATTCCATTGAAGTCTCATTCATAAAACAAACTGTAACCAAATAATATTTTGCATCATCTTGTAAGAAAACTAAACAATGACGCAACACAATCGACTGGCTTACCATTTTCCTTCTTCATTTTCATATTGTTGAACAGTATATCCAAACATGTCTTCCACGGGGCCACTGAAAGTCATTGAATTTTTCACATCAACATTGAATGATACGCAGAAGCCTAGAACAACTTTAAGAAGGAAAACAAGGTCCAGTTACACAGAGTTAACTAAGATTCCATCATGTTTAGAATTATGGAAGGCATCTGATTTAAAACTGCTCTTGTTAAAAAGAGTAATGATGCTCAAAAAACGAGAACTGCAAGAAAGGTCTATGATATTAATTGTATTACTGACTGAAAATCAATATAATGACTGAAGAATACAAATACTAATATTCAAACAAAATCCTATAATAATTTAGTAGCTGTATCATTCCTAGAGCTTATGACTTCAGAAGGTGAGAGAGAGCAAGGTAGCAGAAACACGCTGTATATGCCTACTATGGTTGCAGATAGCTTTCCAATAGTGAGCCCTACAGCCAATCATGGCACTAATGAAATGTAAACAACTTCAGTTTCCTGTTTTGACTATGAAGCATGCAAGAATCACCATTTAAATCTTCAGGAGAGGAAGCTTTCTCCTTGCTACTTCCAAAGGGAATGCAAGCTGATTGCCTCTACCCAGAAATGGCTTCCTAATCAGGCCTGAGATTTGGCCAGCTTCCCTCTCAATCATGCAGTGGACAGAAACTTATACTAATACACTAGAACTTCCTTATACTGTTGGTGGTGATAACCTCACGGTTGCTGTTGACAATCAGATGACACATCTAAAGAGTTTACTCAGCGTTTGACATATACTAGATATTCAATGAGGATTAATTCTCTTCAATTTTCTTGTAGTTTAGGTAATGAAAACCTTGTACAAGTGAGACTCTCTCCTAAAAGGGTTCGGAAGGGTGCCAAATTCTGTCAAATGGATGGCGCCAAATTCCATGTTTGGTACTAGTTTTTAAAGTATACTTGTGAAGTTACAAAGCATTCCTCTCCTAGATGTAACTAAGAATTCTTCCCAAAGAGCATTCCCCCTGTAAAATTACAAGCATCACAAGGTACATTCAGAGGTGAGTAAATTCACTGTCCTTTGTTAAAACCATGATACAGCTAAACACATCCTGAAAAATTCTCTTTCCTTACTCATTATAAACTCTTCCATAAATATAGTCTAAATCCAGACTCAAATTCATTCTATGCTCTAATTCATTATCTTCAATTTTAACATTTTTGTTTCTTTCTTGCACAGGATTGTACCTAATTCAGAGAAAATTTTTTCATAAAAAAAGATATTTATGTATATTTATTTATGAAAAAAGATTCTATGTATACCTATTTATAAAGTCTTCCTTGATCTTTCCAACTGAAAATAATTTTTAAACTACTAAACTCTCCTCTTTTGTTTTTTGAATATCTCTCATAGAAATAATTTTTAAAACTTTTATTTACATTATAATTATCTGCGTGTGACTTTTTCCCCCAGTGTGGAAAATTCTTTAAAGCAGGGACTCTCTTAGTCATCTTTCTTATCCCTTCTCAAAAGCTAGCAAAGCTCCTTGTACACAGATGGGCAATAACATATTTGTAGAACAAATATAATGAAGGAGAAAGTGTACCAATTGAAGTTACAGATGAACTGCCAATTATTTCATTTTAGTTAAGAAAGACAATGAAGATGGAAATTTTCAAGTTAGGTTTTTAAAGGGAGGGAGAGATTCAACTTGGCAGTTACAAGATAGCATGTCCCAAGGATTTGGGAGGGTCTGTACAAGTAATAAGACACAGGGTGGGACAAATATGGTTGCAAAATCATAGAGAGATTTTCCTGGCTGGTGTGGAAGATGCAGAAAAAGAATGGATGGTTAGCATAGGTCCATTTATGTATATTTCCTGCTCCTACTTCAAATGGGATGGAGAACAGCTGGTTACTATCTTTTGCATAATCGCCTTTCATATATTTGAAGACAGTTTTAAACACTGTTCGCTCTCCTCTAAACTAAATAGTACATGCTCCTACCCTTCTCTCACAGCTTTATTTATTTTTTTGAAAACTTTCAACAGATTATTTTTAATATGAGAGATACAAAAAGTATTATGTCTACCACAGGATTTCTCAACTCTAGTGTTATTGACACTTTGAGCCAGAAAATTATTTGTTATGAAAGTCTGTACTGTGTATTATACAGCATCTGTGGTCTCTGTCCACATGATGCCAGTAGTACTCCCTGAATTATAAAGATCAAAAATGTCTCCAGATACTGACAAATTCCCT
This sequence comes from Vulpes vulpes, assembly GCF_048418805.1. Taxonomy (NCBI): domain Eukaryota; kingdom Metazoa; phylum Chordata; class Mammalia; order Carnivora; family Canidae; genus Vulpes; species Vulpes vulpes. The sequence continues at coordinate 121,129,918 of NC_132783.1, forward strand.
TGGGACCAAAATTGTCCAAGTTGAAAATGACTATTCAATAGATAAGGACCAGAATACCATCACCAATAATTTTGTTGAAGAAGATGACATGAAAACAATTGGTCTGCAGACCACTAGCATCTGCATCACCAGAGCCTATGAGGAATCCAGAATCTCAGGTTCCACTCAGATTTCCTGAATCAGTATCGCCATCCCACGAAAATCCCCAGGAAATCCAATTTCTGTTAAGGTTTGAGAGGTGTAAGTCTGTAATATGGTAGCCCTCTTTCATAATGTTGATGCAGATAACATAATTTACCTAAATTAAAAGTACTAACCATCTTTTAGACTAAAGGGGAAGGGGATTACCACTAATCAGATTCAAGTTCACTGCTCTTGAATTATTTTTCCAGCCCTTTATTGTCTTTAGTATATGTTCTCTCAAAGGCCATTCATGACACTCCTCAATATAAGACCAAAAGCTTTTGGCTTCCTTTTTAGGCTTGTTTACTCCACATGTTATGTGGAATGTCCGGGGGGTGTGCTGCACTTTTTTTTTTCATTTCCTGTCCTCAGAATTCTACAGGCAATTTGCCCAAAGCGATTGTAAATCAGTCTCTTTCATGTTTGCTAAAGCACCAAGGAGCCTGAAGCACAGGAGATGACATAAAAAAAATAGTTTACATCTTGTTCTTTTGATTTAAAGGAGTGCACAAACAGTGAAAGCAGCTTCTTGTAACTTTGAGTTTGATGTTCATTTTGTTATACTAAGTTGTCTTGGAACTTTATGTACCAGAGGTAAAGCAAAAATAATACTTATTCTCCATCAAAGTCAAAAAACAAAAATAAAAACAAAGCTAAGGTGGCTTAAAGGGACATGGACATACAGGATGAAAATGATGGGAAATAATCCATAGACAATAGTCAGATGTCAAAGTAAAGTTGTGATTTCACATGTATCAGCAAAAGAGGGATTTTTTCCTTAGAAATAACAGCACACTTAACTATGTGTTACTCTTCACATGCTCTTTCCCATATAATTTCCCCAACACTACAATCAAATAGTGTCATTATCATCACTGTGCAAATGAAGAGAAAGAAGCTCAGGAAAGCAGAGAAATTTTCCCACATTTCCTCAGGATTCCCAAACATTAACATTAATTCGATTTCTACATCTTACCCTAAATCTGAAAAGTGCTAGTAGAAGGTGACACTACTATTAGTCTATGTAATTAAATCTGAGAAGTAAAGTTGGGGAGGAGGCCCTTCTAGAGTGGCCAGGGCTAGGGAAATGCGAAAGGGGGGGATGAGTGGAGTAAGGAGAGAAGTCATGGCTCCAGAGCTCTAGATAAAGCATCACGCATCATGAGAGGTTTCAGCCAAAACATTCATGTTCAGGTAGAAAAGAAATGGAAAGGCTTGCTCTCTTTCAAATATGACTATATGTGTTATATATTTAAGGGCTAAAAACTGAGGAGGAAGATGGGATTGTTGGTACTGAAGGGTATTTCTTATAGAAAGAGATAATTTTGATGATTTATTTGCCTCAGTATGGAATTTGACTTGTAAGACAACTAAATGAGAGAGACAGAGATAAAGAGAGGGAGAAATAACCTAAAATTGTATAGTATTTTCTGCTCATAAACATTTTGCCATGGGGCACCTGACTGGCTCCATCAGTTAAGCAGCTGACTCTTGATTTCAGCTCAGGTCATGATCTTGGGTTTCTGGGATTGAGCCCCACTGTGGCTGTCGGGCTCCTAGGTACAGCAGAGAGTTGGCTTCAAGATTTTCTCTCTCTCCCTCTCCTCTGTCCCTCCCCTCGCTCTCTCTCTCTCTCATAAATAAATCAATAAAGCTTTAAAAATCATTTGCCACTTATAAACATATTCATATAAAAAGGGTGTTGAACTAGGCAACAAACTGTGGCGGTTGGGCAACCACTATTCTCCTCTTGTATGTTAGGAAACTGGAGCTTAGAGGGGTTAAGTGATTGGCCTAATGTTAGGCTATGTGAGTGGCAGAGAGGGAATTCAACACTGGGCTTCCGAGGTCAAATCATAGACTTTCGTGACAACAGTGCCATTGAGGTGGTCTGACTAATAAAAATAAAAATAATAACCCAGGTCAATGGAACCCTCAAATGGCCTATGAGAGCTCTTAATCATCTTGTAGCTTTGGAGTAGCTGAGGGTAGGATGGCAGGAAAAGCTGAATGAAGGGGGCAAAGTCTCAGCATCTCCTGTGAGCACTGACTCTCCTGTCAAAGAAGACCTTCCTCCTCCACACATCCTCTGAGTTCCAAGAAAAGTCACTGCAGCCTGTTTGATTTTTTTTGCTTTTTAATGAAGAAAGTCTGTCTTTCACAGGGTGGTCCAGAAATTCTGATTTAGTAATATCCAGATTGAAGCACTTAATAGCCAGTGGAATTTTGAATATTTAAAATTCTAAGCCCAAGTAAAAAGGATATCAAATAAATGGTAACTTGGGATAGATATTAAAATGCTATTGTTTTCTTTCAACAACTTCCTACACATTTATCCAATCTTCCTACAATTTATCCATAGGAGAAATCACAGAATTAATATATTCATTCTTTATAAAGAGTGAAATGGCATAATATTAAGATAGGAAATAGTAACTGTTATTATAGTTAATGATTTTTATTTTTATTTATTTTTAAAGATTTTATTTATTTATTTGAGAGAGAGAGAGAGAGAGAGAGAGTGAATGTGAGCGAGGAGGGAAAAAGAATCTGAGGCAGACTCTGCATAGAGTGTGAAGCCCGATTCAGAGCTCAATGGGAGACTCAAACCCAGGACCCTGAAATCATGACCTGAGCCGAAACCAAGAGTCAGACGTCTGATCAACTGACCACCCAGGCACCCCTATAGTTAATGGTTTTTAAAGCAAATTATTTGATTGTATGGAAAGATGGTAATCTTTAGAGATATATGAACTTAGGCTTAAGTAGAGCCCTTTTACTTATATCATATATGTAATCATTCACATTTATCCAACTACTCCACAAATACTAATTGAAGCTTTACTTTGGGTTGAATATATGCTAGGTCTTAGAGCTATAGGCATAAAAAATCATTTAAAAAGTCTGCTTTCAAGATCTAATAGCCTAGCTGGGAAAAAACACAGTAGTGATTTAACTTCTATGAGCCTCAGATTATCATATTTAAAATGAGCTTATAAATGCTTCATAGGTATTAATTGCTGTGAGAAATACAACTTATGCATGTAGCAATAAAGAATAATCAATAAATGAGTTAGCTGTGCTCATAAGTAGAATCCAAAGAATCAGTTTACCATCTGGCAGTAGAAATTTCTTTTGGAAGAGGATCCCCCACCCCCATCCTAATGACCATTTGTATCTCAAAAAATGATACAGATGTTATATCAGTGGGACAGGACAGTGGGCTAATTGACTCATTTCCATAGAAAATTTCCTGTTTCTAAACCTGGCTGCAATGACATGTGTAAAGAAAATCTAAGATGAGGGAACCAGGCCTTCCAGGTGAAACAACTGGCCAAGGAAAAGAAGTGCAGGTGACTCATGTCCTTCCACTTAAATATCTTGGATTCTCATCTCAGTCCCTCAAGAGGTGGTGAATATTTATGGTACCATCCAGGTTCTCAGTCAATAGCAAGTCAGGGCTTCTCTTACTTCAATGACAATCTACTCTCCTCTAACCTACTTCAAAGATTATAAGTCTATTGCAAGGGTAGGTTAAGCCTGAAGTGACTCTTCTTCTATACTCAGGTATACTAACTGAGTCACAGTCTTAAGCCCACCTGAGAATCAGAGAAAATATCTAGGCAGTGCAGCCTCTGTAATACAAAGCTGCAGAGTCCCCATGCTCCCCCAACCTGAATGCTGGTACATCCTGGTGCCTCATATTTCTTGTTGTGCAGAAGCCTCTTGGTGGAAAGAGTTCATCCACTCCTGTCCAAATGAATATAAACTCCTCAAGTTATAAATGCTCACTATAACTAATGATGTGATACATTAGGTATTTTATGTCACTTCAACTTTTCTTTACCTTCTCCTTAAATTCAAATAAAATATATTCAACTTTGAGAGACTTCAGGGAGTTAGAAGAAAAATATTCTAATGATAAGATTTGGTGGAAGTGAAAGCCCTTTGCTAATTTTTAATGTATAATGAAGTATCTTTATAATATCAATGCTATAAATGTGAAATTTTAATTAGTTCAATTACTCTTGATGGCTAAGTGAGTTGGATATCAATTTTGGTGGACATAATTACCTTAAAAGATAAAAATTGAGGGGTACCCTGGTGGCTCAGTCGGTTGAACATCTGACTGTTGGTTTCAGCTCAGGTCATGATCTCAGGGTCTTGGGCTTAAGCCCCACATCACCAGGAAGTCTGTTTCTCTTCCTCTTCCTTTTCCCCTGCCCTCCCCCCATTTTTTTGTGCTCTCTCTCTAATAAATAAAAATATTTTTTGAAAAAGATAAAATTTGATTAATAGTGTAACTAGATCTATCCAAAAATATCACACTATATAATTCTAGTTGATTTGAAGTCTGAAATGATTATTTTTATAGCACTGCAATCTTGAAAAGGATGAGACAAAGAATTCCAGTGGTGAAGACAACAGAAAAAAAAACAATAAAACAAACTGAGAGCTTTGAGCCTTGATGTAGAATAAACAATAGTGTTTGGAAATGGTACCATAATCTCAAATATAGGAATCTATATTTTCTGGGAAAAAATACCATATCCAACTCATTGTCTCCAAGCAATTGAAACTTCCCTATACAGTTATGTAAGAGGAAAGTCTGCTCCATCAATCCCACTATTCAGAGGTCTTTCATCAGAAATGATGTAATATGTCAGCATGATATCTACCTCTATCAGCAAGTCCAGAACAGCCAATCCAAATAAACACCTCCATGTTCAAGCATTTTCCAAGTTTCATCCTGGGAGGTTGCTTTTTAACTACAGTATGCTGTAGTAAGTGAATTGTTTTGACTTTAGTGCTAACGCCCTGTGGGCGTCCAGTTAATACACACGGTATTTGAACTTCAAAGTGAGTGTGTGTTTGTGTGTATATCTGTATATGACTAGTGGGAAGGGGGCAAGGAGGTCTATTTCTTGGCACATAGTAGGTGTTTAATACAAGTTTGTTAAATGAAACAGGATGGAATAAACTGAGATATTGAGAGTTCTCATATAAAGGTCATTCTGGCTGTAAGAACTTATACCCTTTTGTAAGTGCTGCCCAGAATATTAAACTCCAATGGAGTGTTTCCCAAACATCCTTTGTTAAAAATCCCCCTTTTAAATTTTTCTACATAAGTTTGTTCTTCCACAGTGTTTATTTTCCTTTGTAGTATCTACAGACATCTGCTCTTTTCCCATATCCTCCCACCACAAATAATTGCCTGCTCTGCCAAGCTCCTCTCAGACTGTCCCTTCTCTTGAAATTCTTAAACAGTCTCAGTCTCCCAACGCCTCCACCCTATCAGCATCATCTTCTGGCTCTGTGTTTTACAGGATAAAAAAGCTGTAGAACCTCAGGGGGCCCTGGACCCCATTGTGGGAAACACAACTCATGTGTTTGTGCAAGCAACGTGAGCGCAGAACTCTGTTCTCCAGCTGCCCTGGCATCCTGGGAGCTGAACTCATTAATTTCTGTGACTACACAGCATGGAGTACTGCATGGGGAAAGGCATATTACACTTCAGAACAGATCAGGGTTGCATCCTATTCAAGTATTTACACAGAAATGTGAGATACAAAGTCTTTGGATGTGTAAAAGAGTAAATAAAAGTTGTACTTTTGTCAACAAAAACTTTTCAGTAGATTTTATTAATTTACATATAATTTCTTCTTGTTGAGATAGTAAGACATTGTCAGTTTTAGGTTATTTTTGTTAGTATGCATAACAGGAACTTTTGAGGGCCAGGAAAGCAAAGAGGTAGCACGCACTGTAAAATAAATGGTTTTCAATTTACCTAGTGGTTTTAACTGGCAATTTCCAATTCCAGGCACTAACAGGTTCTGTTACTGATTCTCCTACAGATCCAATAGGACAATTTTTCTGGATAGCTTGGGTATTGGATTTTGAAATCCATAAACATGTCAGAGGAGGGTGTGAGATATGATTACTACTTCAGATACTTCTATTGCTTCACTGGGGACTGTGAATTATATTTATTTTTTGTTTGTATATTTAATAACTCCAAAGGAAATGAGGAAATTTAAAATAATTCATATCACTGTGTATACTACCTCTTTGTTTTCCTGACCCATGAAACTACCTCTTGTGCACATTAGCAAAAATAACCTTAGGACAGGCAATGTGTTACTGGCTCAGGTATATCACAGAGAAGAAGTTATACGTAAAGTAATATAATTCATTGGAAAAATTTTATAAATAAAGGTAGAACTTCTTATTCAGGTTTTTCTTCTCAGGCATCTATGAATACAATGCATTTGGTACCTGGGTTAGATGTGACTCTGAGATTAAAACAATAGAGTCTCGAAAACATGCAAAAGATTATCCAGTCACCTAATGTACAAATGGTATAAAAAGAGCCAAAAGTGGGGCACCTGGGTGGTGCCGTCAGTTAAACATCAACTCCTGGTTTTGGCTCAGATCATGATCTCAGGGTCCTGAAATGGAGCCCCGCATCAGATTCCTTGAGAAGTCTGCTTAAGTCTCTCCCTTGCTACCCCTATGCCCCCCCTTTCCCTAAAATAAATACATAAATTTTAAAAAGAGAGCCAAAAGTCATTCTCTCTTAATTGTACAATTCGTAGTTTGAAGCTAAAATTGTTTAAGTGAAAACACACTTACGTGTAATGAAAAATAAAATAGAAATGAATGGAAAAATTCCAACATGTGAAAAAAATCAGTTAAATTGTGATTATTTCGATTGGAAAGTAATTACTGGCATTTTGAATCAACTATATTTTTTCAAGGACTAAGTATGCCTGGACTTTTAAAAACGTATTGATTTTTTTTTTTTACGTCTTGATTTTTATGCATGGTTTTCAGAACACAATCAACATATAAAATGAAGTCTACCTATATTTCGTTTTGCCATGGACTACAAAGGGGTATTAGCTTTAACTTGCCTTAAGGTTTCATATTTTTTATTTGCCATATTGCTCTGAAGCAGGAGGCAAAGCATATATTTATGACATTTCTCTTTTGATGGAATAAGGCTATCTAAATATTTTCTGATTTAATACACAAGTGGTCAATCATTAACATTAATAAATTAAGGGCTTCATAAAGCTAAGTAACAAAATAAAATACAATGCAAAACCCCAACAGTATATCCCAATCAAAAAAAAAAAAAGTCTATAAGAAAACAATTGCTTGGGACCCCTGGGTGGCTCAGCAGTTAAGTGCCTGCCTTAGGCCCATGGCAAGATCCTGGAGTCCCGGGATTAAGTCTCACATCAGGCTCCCTGCATGGAGCCTGCTTCTCTCTCTGCTATGTCTCTGCCTCTCTCTCTGTGTGTCTCTCATGAATAAATAAATAAAAAATATTAAAAAAAGAAAACAATTGCTTATCCTAGAGTTATCCAGTAGTTTTAATTGGCAATTTCAAATTGCATAGACTAAGACATGCCTAAGTGATTCTAGTATACCATGTAATAGGCTAATTTTTCTAGATGTCCCTAATAATATACTATCACTTAGACTAAAATGATTTTTCATAATATTTATCTCCCTTCTTAGCTAATTATTATAGTGAGTTTTCATTTTATCATTCACTAGCACACATTCTCTTTATTCAAAAGCCTTCTTGTACCTCACCTCAATTTAAAACTTGTTCAGTTTATCAAGAGAAAAATAATGGAAGTCAAGTGCAAATAACTTATTCATCTGAAAAAACCGTAAAGTAAACCAGAAAGTATTTTAAAGGACACTGGGGTTTGTTTATAAGAGATGAAGAAAAATCTCAGTAGCCTGGAATGTTGAAATATTTCAGAAGGCAAGGGTCAGTAGAATGCTTGTTTTCTTTTCAGGGGAAAGAGATAACTTAATGATGCTTTCTTTTCTGTTTTAAGATAGCTCTAAATTTTGTTTTCTTAGCTATAATTGTTGTTGCTGAGACCATGATGATCTTTCAGCACTTGGAACATTAGTTGAGCAGTAACATCCTTGGATTCAAACTCTTTTCCTATCTAGCAGTATCATCTTTTACATTCTTTCCACTAGTCTTCTAGAGTCTCTGGTAATTGAAGTAAATACAGATGTTATAATCAAGATCGCCAAGAATTGGCAGCCAATATTTTCCTTAAATGGAAGCATGCTGGTACTTAGAATCACAATTCTGGTGACCAAGTATTCGTTATTTACAAGGATCTTGAAATTCAGGTAGAGATTACCTGTAGACGGAGTGGGGGCGGGGGAGTGGATAAGAAGGAAGAGAATAGGATCCAAAAGGAAATAAAAACGTGGCTTTAACTTTATATGTTTCTAGAGGAAAATGCTTACTTCCCATTCCTGATGGGAGAGAGCTCTTTAAGCTATAATCCTCCTTGTCTGTATCTATGCCTGTCTCCATTCACACTTAAGTGATTGGTGAGTTTGGAAAGAGAAGCTATATGGGTAGCCCAGTCTTCCCTTATTCATTTTCTCTCAGAAGTGAGCCTGCTTACAGAAAAACAAAAACAAAAACAAAAACAAAACAAAACAACAACAACAACAAAACCCCCACAATGCTTTGCTCTATTTCTCTAGTGTCAGACTCTGAGTTGGAGGTGGAAGACAAGTCAGCATTGTCTAAGGGAGAATAGTGGGAATTTCATTCATCTGCCATGCTCCATTCTGATTCTTGGTCATCAATTAGTTCTAGCCTCAATGAAGAAGAGATTTGTTCATTATTTGGCTTTCTAGAAAATCTTAATAATGTTTTATTTCTTATGAAAAATAAACAATTATGGGACAATGTTTAGATTTTGCAAATCTGGGTACTAGGCACATCTATGTTTGTTGTTATTCCTTTAATTTTCTTATAAGTTTAAAGTATTTCATGAGAAAAAAGAACATATACATTTTTTGTATAATTATTATATGGTTGAAGATGTGTTGACATGATATATCTTTTCTAATTCTTTTACATTTTAATTTTTAAAATTTCATATCTTAACACAAAATTAGAACAAACACAATGCTATTCTTGTTTCTAGGAGCTGCAGGGAGACACAAAATAAAATAATTTAAATATATCATCTTAATTATCTTTACCCATTTCCTATTTTCTACAATCCCTTCACTATCAATGACATGAGAGTAAGGGGTGCGGGTCAGTAAAAGAAGATATAAAGATGCATGATCAGGATAAGGGAGAGATAAAATAATTTCAGAGGCAGGCAAGGTGAAAAAGGGCATGGTGGAGATCTGACCAGGATGGTTTGCTATGGCAGCTGCATCTTACACTCATACTCTGGTGGACATCACTGGGGGTCAACTTGAAGGGCAAAAGAAATAAAAGATTTTAGAAATGAGATTAATACTATGATTTGCCACAGTTCATAATTTGCTTAACAAATACATTGGTCTGAAAAGGAACCGACTGCTAGAATTGTCATTATTTCCTTTCCAGTACTTGTCCACAGTCTAGTTTCTAGGACTATGCTATGTATATGGCTTTGTCTGCCTCTTGAGACAACTGCAGACAAACCAAATCATGGAATTGAGAGTTATATTAAGAAAGAGACACAGGCGCTGCTCCAGGAACTCATAATTCCTTACTCTGGGATAAGTTTAACTAAGAAATATGGAAGTAAGTCAAGTAACACTGACTTTCCACTGGCCATCTTTATTTCACAAACACTAGGCACTCAAGGAAGATGTAAAAGAAAAAGGTCATCATTCAATTTAGAACTGTCCAGAATGCCAGAGGTGTATTGAACATTACTTCTGAAAATGTACACATATAAAGATAGAAGGAAAAATTTCAAGGAGTTGTCCACCTATCAGCAGGGTTAAACAGGATAGAGCAGGACTATGGCAGATGAATGAGAATGCATATTTGACTATTTTCCTCAAGTACTGCAACTTTGGAAAGCTTGCTGACTTCATCATTTCTCATCATTCTGTGCATTCTTGCAACTCTCTAATCTTAAATTATTATTTGGAGCATTAAAGAGGCAGAAATTAACACAACCAAATCAATAGCAACAATAAAGGCCACACCCATTGAGATCAATGGAATCTAATACCACATTTCCTCAGAAGGGAGCCCATGATACATTACAGAATGTTACATGGAGATTTTTAAGACCTTAGAGTTAAAGAAAATTTATGCCTTATAAAAATGTAAAGATAATTGGCATTAGACTGGATACACTTTTTTTTAATGAGGAAATAGGATCTAGAGGGTTCTATGTAGTAGCTCATCCTAATGAAAGGCCATTTTACTGTCTTTTCAAAGATAGTCTTTTCCATCTAGTGATACTGAACATAGTTAACACTGCAATTTTAAAGTTTTTGATGGTTTACCAAAACAAAAAGTTTAAGAAGAACAACCCAAACCAATCAAAACTAAACTCTTTGAGCAATGGGATTGGTGAGAGGGGGGAGATATCTCTATCTCTTTTTTAAAAAAGATTTTATTTATTTATTCATGAGAGACCCAAAGAGAGAGAGAGAGAGAGAGAGTGGCAGAGACACAGGCAGAGGGAGAAGCAGGCCCCATTCAGAGAGCCTGATGTGGGACTCCATCCCAGGACTCCAGGACCACACCCTGGGCCAAAGGTAGGAGCTAAACCCCTGAGCCACCCAGGGATCTCCCTATCTCTATCTCTATCTCTATCTCTATCTCTATCTCTATCTCTATCTCTATCTCTATCTCTATCTCTATATCTATCTATCTCTATCTCTATCTCTATCTCTATCTCTGTCTAGTTTTAGGTATTTCTGTTAGAACAAAAAAAGGTCTTTTCAATACCTATAATATTTGTATTTAATTGTGCTTCCAGGTTTCTAGTGATAGTGTTCTTTCCCTATTCTAACACACTGTAGGTAGTAAGTGTTTATTTATTGTATTTCCTGCAAGAAAAAATCTATTTGATCCTTGGTCAAACTGCACATAATGAATTATGACTTCCTAATATTCGACTGCTAGTGATAAATCATAAAATATTATAGTAAGTATGAGACACCTTATCTATTATCTAAATTGGCCCTTCCATTTGATCAGGAGCCAGTAACTACCTTCTTTTGGCAACTATCTTACTCGAACTAAGGGTTTCAAGGTGCTGCCATGTTTTTAAGTGACACTGACATCCAGACTACAGCTGACTGGTTTGAGAATGAGCATCAGATTTAAAATGAACTACCTAGTGTCTCACTCTCCTGGCCACAGCTGATTAACTCGAAGGGGACCAATCCAAGTAATCAACGCTCTGATATCAGGTTCATACCTTTCACAGGCCCCTATCCAGGTGGTGAAGTTCATGGAACAGGACACTCCATAGCAGACACAGCCTTCATTCTTGCCAAGAAGGTAGTTTATAGTGTGAGAATGAAATCCAGCAGGGAGAAAGAGAGAGTTCTAACATACAGAAGGGAAATGAGATACTGTCTAGTCCAGTTAGTGGTCTCCCTTAAACTTCATTGCTCCAGTGTGGCTGGGGGAAGGCTGGGAAAGAAGCTAAGAGAAACAGATGGCTTCCATGACCTGACTCAATGCTTCCTTCTTATTTTCCCCCCAAAAGCCATTAAAAACTTCAAAAAGAGTAAGAGAGACAAAGTGACTGGTCTGTTTTGTATGTAGATTACAAATACGTATATAAATGTCTATATGTGACAACATCCTGCATGTGTGACATTCACTCAGCACACACCTATCATGTGCAAGGTAGTGTGGAAGAGCTATGAGTAATTAAAATTCAAAATAAACATTAGCCATGCCCTCATAGAGCTTTAGTTACTTGTGAGATGTAAAGCATAATAAAATAATTAACCTTATGAGGTTAAAAAAGAAAAAAAAATCCCAGGGGCCATAAGTATTTATTATAATATGACTCCTTTGTGTGCCAATTTTATAAATCCTACAATCCTAGTTTTGTTTTTTCTTTCTTTCTTATTTAATCATTGAGAAAGTCTGTGCCAAGATTTATATATTTATTTATTTATTTATTTGTGAGAGTGAGAGAGAGAGCAAGAACAGTGGGGAGGGAGAAGAGCAGGGGGAGAAGGGACAAGCAGACCCTGTGCTGAGCGCAGAGTGCCTGATGCCAGACTCAATCTCACAACCCTGAGATCATGACCTGAGCCAAAGTCAAGGGACGTTTAACCAAATGAGCCACCCAGGAGTCCCAGGTCTGTACTATCTAAAAAAAAGAGAATAGGGAATAGATATCTTGGGACTTAATTTGGGTAGTCCCTGGGAAGACTCTACATTTCACTTTAGAAAAATGCTTTCAGTACTTTAGGTCTGTGCTTGAGGCTCCACCAGAAGTTAAAAATAAAGCCAGATGAAAACATGACACAGAACTCACACTGAATTTTGTTGCCCATTCAGAGTCAAAGTTGAAATCTTCCATTATGCAACGTAAAAATAATTCATTTAAATACAGGCAAAAGGGCAGGATGGTGGTGATGTCACTACAGAATAATTGCAGCTTTGTGTCAGGCTGATCTTACTAGGAAGGCAGAGCTGAATGAGGCACCAGCTTGCCCCTCCACAGACTGACACTCTGACTGGCGCCTACAGGGAAAAACTATGAGGGTGAGTGATTCTGTTGTATGTCAGTTATTTCCCAGCCAAACCCTGAAGCATATTTTTCCTTCAAGTCTTGAGTGCAACTACTATTCTATACTATGATGAAAGACCAGTAATATAATTTATGTGGACACTTTATAAAATACTTGGCCTTTTACTACTTTAAATATATAAAAAGAACTTTGTGAAAAAATTTAAAAATTGGATTTCTTTAATTTTTAACTTTGTACCAACAGGTAATGATTTTCTTGATGAACTCCAATCAACCTAAAAATGACTGTTATTATTTTTTTAATACCCGTCAAAGAAAGCGCAGAAAAAAAATGGATTTTGTTTTTTTTAAAAGACATACTCCTGGTGAATAATTAGGACTTATTCAAAAAGTTCATACAATTAGGCACATAAAAGCTTCCAATATTTACCTTTGAAGACATGTTTTATATAGTGGAGATAATTTGAGAAGGTGATAAATCAAAGCTTTGTCATCTATTTCTTAACAGATAGTACTATCCAAAAAGAGGGGAAAAAAGAAAAATTGCAGAATAGCATGAGGGTCCAGAAAATAGGCTTCTAAGAAGCTTTTAGTCTTCTGAATAAGCTATTGTCTGAATTCTTAAATTTTTATGTTCTATACTAAAACAGCCTTTTCACAGAACTACTACCCTTATATCAGTTTTTTTTTTAAACTCAAATAACTTTTACTATATTGGGTCAAATGTCATTCTTAAGAAGAAAGTATTACTTCATTTACATACTTATTTAACTGATGCATGAAGTGAGACCCCAACAAAGTTGGTCATAAGCTACATGTCATACTAAAATACAAAGGTGCCGGGGCTGTGTTAGGATAATATGCCTTTTATGACCAGAATCCTCAGCCAATTGCAAACCAGACCAAAGTTGAGGATCACAATGATCCAAGGCCGAAATTTTAACAAAGGCAATCATTTAATTATTCATAATTGACAAAAGCAAAAACAAACAAAAAATAACAAAACCCCCAAGAGTGTATCATCTTATGTAACAGTATGTCTTCTGGACATTTTAATAGAGTCCTGTATTTGGCAATACTGAAAAAAACAAATTCTTTAGTATCTTAAAAGGTATTCTCTCCATATATGAATATGGACATATACCTGTTCTCATTAGCTTTCTCTCAAAAAAAGAAAAAAAAACACATAAATGTTTGAAAACCTTATTTGAAAAGTTCTTTTCAGAATCATAATTTGTAAAGACAGATTAAGAAAACTGATTAAGAATTTCTCCTTTAGGGACACCTGAGTGGCTTAGCGATTGAGTGTCTGCCTTTGGCTCAGGGCCTGATCCCAGAGTCCTGGGATTGAGTCCCGCATCGGGCTCCCTGCATGAAGCCTACTTCTCCTCCCTCTGCCTGTGTCTCTGCCTCTCTTTCTGTGTCTCTCATGAATAAATAAATAAATAATCTTAAAAAAAATTCTCCTTTATGGGGTGGCAAGTTTGTATGAATCTTTCTCTCCCTAACCTATAGATCTTTTGTCACAAAACTCAGATTACCACATTAAAAAAATTTATTTACCACTTCTTTTCTTAAAGACATTTTTAAAATTCTGTATTTATTTATTTATTTATTTATTTATTTATTTATTTATTTATTTATTTAATAGACAGAGAGCACAAGCAGGGGGAGCAGCAAACAGAGGGAGAAGCACGTTTCCTCCTGAGCATGGAGTCTGATATGGGGCTTCATCCCAGGACCCTGGGATCATGACCTGAACCAAAGGCAGATGCTTAACCAACTGAGCCCCCTAGGCACTTATTTATTCATTCATTCAGTCAGTCAGTCAGTCATCCTCTGCCTGCTGCTCCCCCTGCTTGTGCTCTGTCAAATAAAGACTTAAAATTTTTTTTAACTATGCCATACATTCAGTATAGAGGGAAGAATTGTGTCCCCTCAAAAACATGTCTGTAGTCCCAATCCCTGGTGTCTGTGAATGTGACCTTATTTGGAAGGAAGATTCTGGGCAGATGTAATTAGGTTAAGATCTTGAGATGAGATCATCTTGTATTTACAGTGGGCATAAAATTCACTGATTGGTATCCTCATAAAAGAAAAGAGAGAAATTTGGGACACCTAGAACCAGAAACACAGAGTAGAAAACTATGTGAAGACAAGTAGAGACTAAAGAAATGTGTTTACAGGCTATAAAATGCCAAGAAATTCTAGGAGCTACCAGAAACTAGAAAAGGCAAGGAAAGATTCTTCCCTAAATCCTTCAGAGGGAGAATAACTTATTTTGGACTTCTGGCTTCCAGAACTGTGAGAGAATAAATTTCTGGGTTTTTGTTCTTATTTTTTTTCCTTTCTAGTTTTATTGACATACGATTGACATATAGCACTGTATACATTTAAGCTGCATAGCATAATGATTTGACTTTGAAATGGGTACAGATTTAGTTAACATTCATCATATAAATATGGACACAGAGAGAATGAAACAGAGGGAGAGAGAAAAGAAAAAAATGTTTTTATTGTGATGAGAATTCATAGGATTTGATTTACTCTCTTAACAACTTTCATATACACCACACAGCAGTGTTAGGTATAATCATTATGTTGTACATTACATCTCCAGTACCTATAAGTGGAAGTTTGCACCTTTTGACCATCTTCATCTAATCCTTTCTCCCCCACTCCCTACCCCTAGTAACCACAAATCTCAACTCTTTTCTATGAGTTAGATTTTGTTTTATTTTTTTTAATATTCCACATGTGAGAGCCTACAGTATTTGTCTTCCTTAATCTGACTATTTCACTGACTTAGTATGCCCTTCGGGTTCATACGTGTTGTCACAAATGGCAGAATTTCTTTTTCTATAGCTGAAAAATACTTCAGAGTGTGTGTGTGTGTGTGTGACATCTTTATCCATTCCTTTGTCAATGGACACAGGTTGCTTCCATGTCTTGGCTATTATAGATAATGCTGCTATGAACATGGGGGTACAGATATCTCTTTGACATTGTGTTCTCATTTTCTCTGTCTATATTCCCAGAGGTAGAATTGCTGGATCATATGGTAGTTCTATTTTTAATTTCTGGAGGAAACTCCATACTGTTTTTTATACTGACTATACCAATTTACATTCCCACCAACACTGCACAAGTTCTCTTTTCTCCACTTCTTCCACTTCTCACCAAACTTTATTATCTCTTGTCCTTTTGATACTAGCCAAAATGTCTGTTTTTTTTTAAGCCAATATGTTTATGGTAATTTGTTACAGTAGTCCTAGGAAACAAATACATTCAGAAAAGGGCACACATCCTCATTTTTTACAAATATAAAGGGCACAAAGCAACACACTCATGTAACTGTCATCCAAATTCGGAAAAGGAACATTTTCAGCACAACTGACGCCCCTTTGGGTCCATTTCCTTTAAAAATAAGGAGCAATTCAACAACAAAGAGACAAACAACCCAATTAAAAATGGGCAAAAGACTTTAATAGACATTTCTCTAAATAATTTATGCAAGTGGCCAATATACACATAAAAATATGCTCAACATAATTAATTATTAGGGAAAAGCAAACTAAAAACACAATGGGATACCTCTTACACCCAGCAGAATGGTTATAATATGAAAATACAAAATAGAAAATAAGTTTTGGCAGGGATTTGTAGTAATCAGAACCCTCATTATTGCTGATGAAAACATAACATGGAATAGCTGCTATGGAAAAGAGTTTGGCAGTTCCTTGAAAAATTAACCATAGATCTACCATACCAACAATTCCACCTCCAAGTATAATACTCCAAGGGTAGGTTTACACAAAAACTTGTACATGATTGTTCATAGCAGTACTATTCATGACAGCCAAAAAGTGGAAATAATCCAAATGTCTATCAACTGGTGAACGGATACACAAAATATGATATATCCATAAAATAAAATATTATTCAGCCATAAAAAGGAATGAACTACCAACACACATTACTACATGAATCAACAAGATTTGTGGTTTCCAAGGCCTGAGGGGAGGGAAGAATAGGGAGTTATTGCTTCATGTATATGGGATTTCTATTTGGGGTAGTGAGAAAGTTCTCAAACTGGATAGATAGTGGTAACAGTTGCACAACATTGTGGATGTACTTAATGCCAGTGAATTCTAACTTCAAAATGGTTAAATGGTAGCGGTACCTGGATGGCTCAGTCAGTTAAATGTCTGACTTTGGTTCAGGTCATGATCTCAGGGTCCTGGAATCCAGCCTGTGTGGGGCTCTGCACTCAGTGGGGAGTCTACTCTCTCCCTCTCCTTTTGCCCTACCCCTTGCTTGTTCTCTAAATAAAAAAATAAAATCTTAAAAAAATAAAATGATTAAATTGTAAATTTAATTTTATATACAATTTACCATAAGAAACGAAATACAAAGCATCTCAATTACTCACCCTAAACATACAATATACTTTAAATTAAACCTTTTATTTTGAAGTACTTGTAGATTCACATGCCATTGTAACAATACATAAAGTTCCTATGTACCTTTTATTCAGTTTCCTTTCTAAGTAATCTTCCATCCTTATTTTTCCTATGTAAGGTAATAAAATATTCATACTTTTTTCTTGGTGACCGATATAGGATTGTGTAATTGGACATTCTGTAAATTGGGATTCCTGCCATTGCATTAGGTAAAAGTACAGTATGTTTTACTTGGTTACTTATCAGCCCATTAAGAGAGAACAATTTTCTCAGCAATTTTACCTTTAATGGGAGACAAAAGGAACAAAAATAAGGCTAAGGTGTTAAAATTTGGATGATTCAGGTACATATTCAAATGTATTTTGATACATGATTTATAGTTGTGTGTATGTGTATATATGTATAATTTTTTTTAACCCATAGAACAAAGCATGGTCAAGGCTAAAAGAAATTAGGTCACAGACCATTAAGCATGAAAATATAAAGCAAATACAGCACTCAAGGTCAGGTACATTTTCTTCAAACATCTGACAAACCATCTATCTGGGAAGTGTAGAACATGTTAATGATATTTTGTATATTTCTGAAATAAATTGGCAAGTCCTGATGATCTGTTTAATTTCTTTGTAAAGCTACTACAGACATACAAAAGTGTATTCTATTTTCTAAGCATGCAAGAGAAATGAAAAAGAAATAAGAAAGGCACTATTCATCCTTTCCCCTTCCTTTTCCCATGTTTTCTCCTGGTTTCCAATTATTTTTCTTCCTTTGCCTTATTTCACCATTCTGTATCGCTTTCTCAGTTCCCACTGGGATATAAATGCCCAACCACAGGCTAAACATTGACCAAGTAAATAAACATTTAACCGGTTGTGGGTTATGCCTAAGCAGGGTCATGGGATCAAAACTACAAGTAGAAGAGATCTCTGGAGATATGTGAGCTCTGTTTTCTTACAACAAGAAAAGACTGGGGTGTCAGAGAGAATTAATAGCCATGTGTCACTCACTATAAATGCATACAGTTAAATGCTTATTTGTGACTAAATATCATTAATCAAGTAATGAAACTGATAGTATTGTATTATTACATATACGCCTTTTATTAATTTTGAAAATGATTGTCTTCTCTAATACTTTATCAAAAATAATTTGAACTGGTCTTTTTTTTTTTTAAAAAAAGATCGTATCTATTTATTCATGAGAGACACAGAGAGAGAGAGGCAGAGACACAGGCAGAGAGAAAAGCAGGCTCCATGCAAGGACCCCAACATGGGACTCGATCCCGGGATTCCAGGATCATGCCCTGAGTCAAAGGCAGGTGCTTACCTCTGAGCCACCCAGGCGTCCCTGAACTGGTCTTAAAAATATTTATCCTCTTTATTAATATCTCTGTATTTTAAACAACTCTGTACTTTCTACAATAGTTTTTAAAATATTTTTTAAAAATGTATGATTGTTTAAAATGGTTAAATACAAACATATAAATATTATGTTGTACATCTAGAGCTGCCAATGAGAAACTAACAAGGTTGTTGCCTCTCTGGGATGGAGTAAATTGCTTGGTCCCACTTAGCCCAAGCTAAAAACAGTCCGTACATCAATGGGAGGAAGAGGGGAGAAAGCCACTAGAGGAGGGCTAGGTTTCATCTTATTTATACCTGTATCTCCAGTGCCTTGCATAAAACAGGAGCTCAAAATATGTTTCTTTGAATATAATAACTAATTAGAGCCAAAATTTTGTGACCATTCTACTTTAGACAAACATTTCTCTCTTCTGAGCCTCAATTTCCAAGTCTGTCAAGTAGAATTGCTAATAATGATCCCTGTGTTATTGTTCTGGAATTGAAATGAAATTTTCTATGTGAACACTATTTGGAAACTCTAAATCACTCTAAAATATAAAGCATAAAAGACTGGAAAACTGCCTCCATATGGAAACTTCTCAAATAGGTCCAGAGCAAATTTTGTTAACATTCTTCTATTCCACAAAATGTATGCAATCGAAGTTGTAAGAATACAGGCATGTCTATTATAATGTGATATAGCCATTCCTAAAAGCAACCCCATGTTTTCTACAAAGTCTAATGATAAAATAATAGAGATTGTGGTAAAAATGTATATGGAGCAGCCTACTCAAAATCCTCACGACTTTTTAACCAAAGTACAAACAAAACCAATAACAACCCAGATAAAAATACTAGCATGATTTTAAAGGCGTGTTATATTTCTAACAAATAAATGCTATGATAAATATAAGGGCTTCAATGGAGGGGAGTAAGAAAATGTTAAGGTTGTAAAGTTATGGGAACAAGGGAAAAATGAACTTGAGTGTGGGGCCGACCATTAACAGGTCCTTCCAAGAAATCACACATATGGCAAAAGTAAGCCAAGAAGAAGAATGGAAGGAGAACAGACTATGCACAGATTGTATTAGTCCATGCTTGCTATGTCCGACTTTTAGTGTTCTTGGCATTCAGGTGCCAGTACTTGGTGGCATAAACATTTGAGGTGGTGGGGAAACTGCACTATAGTGACATGTGTTGTAGTGATACCATTGTCCTATTTATTAACTATGTATGAACTAATTTGATTACAGCTACACGTACCTAAACAGAATATCTTAATTTTTCTTTTAAAAGTTTCAATAGGGCCATTTTCACTTAGAATGGGGGAGGGAGAAAAGCAGCATAAACACGTAAGTTTGTGAATGTAGGCTCCTGGACACCACAACAGACTTTCCAGTTTAGTCCACTGAACATACTTTGAAGAACACTGATCCAAACTAAAATCCTAGGCAGTCTAGAAATGCACAATAAAGTCAGTCACTTGTCGTCTTCATGTTACTGAATGCTACCAAAGTTTACTGAACACAAGTCTTCAAATTCACCAGTGTATACCAGTGTAGACAAATAGAGTTTATCTATTTATCAACCAACACTTATTTATTCAGTACATACTGATATATAATTGTTTTTCTGCAGTGAGTGTAATTGGAACAAGCCAGACACACACACATACACACATACACTTAGTAAGTAGGCAAAGGGATATATTTCATGATATAGATGTTAAGGGTTGTATAGTTAGACAAGAGTTTCCTCTGTTCATTAAGTTAAACGCAGAGAATTTGAAACACAACTACTTTAAACAAGGGAAACCATAAGACTGTAGCAAATATCTTACCAGCGTATGTTCTTGTCACAACCAAGTGAATGAAGCTGAAATAATATTATAAATTTCTTATCTTTTTGATTTTTGGACTCAGCTCAAAACCCAATGCTCTAATTGTTTTTTTCTGTGGCAAAGGCTCCCCAATTACCACCAAACGTTCCTATGTTCCTCCATCTCTGCTAGCCTTCCCTGCACTTAGGTGGGAGCCATGTGGGCCATTTCTGGTCAATGAGTGCTGAGCAACAGGAATAGTGTGTCTCCACCAGCCAAGATGGTGCTGTTCCCTACATAAACCTTTCTCTTCCCTTCCGCTGTGTTCTTAGAGGTATGTGTTCCTGATGGCGTTGTACAAGGTGGAGTGGGACCATTCAAACCCACACTGGATTGAGATAGAAGGAAGAAATAAAGTCAGTGGTGAGCCATTTATATTTCAGGTTTTTTTTGACAGCTAATTGTATTTATCCTGTTATTACTCTGGTGTAATAGAAGTTCTGATTCCTAGATATTCTCAATATACATGAGAATTCAAATTTATAAAATTAGAATTGGAATCTCTAAATGGTGAGTGATTAGATGCCCTTCTAATGTACATGTAAATGCTGGACGCTTTGTTAAGACACTGAGGATTGAGCTGGTTTCTTATATTATTATTGCAAAAAGAGATGCAGTGGCCTTCTCTAATTCTCAAAATTCTCCAACAATCTAGGCATTTCATTACTTTCAATTTCTTCCTGGAGGAAGGAATCACACAAAAACATTCCCGAAAGACACTGTTTAAGGTGATTTTGGGAGATAGTTAGAAAACACCAAGGCCAAAGCCAAACAGATTTAATCCCTGCAGGAAATTCCTTAGAACACAATGGCTGTGATGCTGTCAGGTAAGCCACTGTTGAATGCACTTCCCAGGAAATTCACAAAATATTCTTGTGCAGCAGAAGGAAATCCTGTCCTGGACATTCACGTAATAATGGGTTTGAGTCCAATTTTGAAACTTGTCTAACACAGAAAAACAATAAAGCCTATTGTGCATATACACATGGTTCTATGTTAGAACTTCAAGAAGTACTAGTGAAATGTAAGCTGATTTACCATGTAATTTACCTACTGGCATCTCAATTGAATATACTTGGAAAACTACATTATTTTTTTAAACTTAGCAAGTTATGATGTTAAAGGAATGCACTTGCATTTACTTAACTTTTTTTATACAATTGCTGATTATTAACTTATGAATGTAAATTCATAAAATTTTTCCCATCAATAAGTTACCTTAATTATGTTTAATTAGAAAATACACTCTATATCATGCTCTAGGCCAGGGGTCAGCAAACTGTCCTCTGAGCCAAATCCCATACATCACCGATTTTTGAAAATAAAGTTTTACTGGAACACAGCCATGTCTTTAGCTTACTGTTATCTATGGCTGCTTTTGCACTACAGTGGCAGAATTAACTAATCACTAAAGAGACTTTGTTTCCTGCAATGCTGAAAAAATTTACAATCTTGACCCCTTACAGAAAAAAAGGTTACTGATCTCTGCTACAAATAAAGCTGAAACAGCTTTTTATAATATATATATTATAATCTGCATGTGAAAATACATATTTATAAATAATTTAGATATTCATGTTTGTACCAGTTTAATCTCCTATAGTTAAACAAATAAAAAGCAAGAAATAAGGTAAAATGTTATCCTGACTTTGCACTGCTTTTAATCTTTGCACAATTGCACAATTTCATATTTCTGCAGATTTCTATTATTAACCTAGAATGATATCTGCTTTCTCAAACCAGAAACTTAAGAAACTTTTAGTTTATTTGAGAGGACGATAATCTCTATTTGGTCAGGACATAAAAACTTTAACATTCATTTTGTATTTAATTAAAGAAACAGCTCTAACAAAGCTTGCTATTCAATTCCTTGTAATAGGCCACATATTCAACATTTATCAAACACCTCCTATGTGAGCTGAGTGCTTACATGAAGTTTCCATAATTTATTTGTCCCCACATTTCCAAATGGTATTATCCTCACTTTATAGATGAGGCTCCTGATAGCTTGGTGATGTCCAAGGTCACAAAATCACTTAGTTGCGGAATCCAGGTTTGGACCTAGTTCTCCTGAAACCAAGCCCACAGCAATTCTAACCTTCTTCCACATGAAGCAATTCTGGTGTGTTAAACTATGACTGACTTTTACAAAAATAAGAGAGCCAAGTAAGGGAAAACAAGTTTCACAAAGATTAACATCTTATTAGGTTTGAATCAGACTAAGGGTTTAATGGAAAAAATTCCACAGACGTGGTTTGTTAGTGAGTAGTATTTAAAGCTCTAGAATGTGTTAGGTTTGAGAGATTTTAAACTGTTCTAAACTGATTCCAAACTGACACAAGATTATCAGGCCAAGTACTTATTTCTTTAAAATATTTTATTTATTTATTTATTTATTTATTTATTTATTTATTTATTTATTTAAAGTGTGAGAGCTGAGTGGAGGAGCAGAAGGAGAAAGGGAATCAACCCGACTCTGCATTGAGCATGAAGCCTCATGCAGGGATATGTTTGAGATTACAACTTGCGCCAAAATCACGAGTTAGACGCTTAACCAACGGACCTACCTGGGTGCCCAAAATGGCAAAATTGCCATTTTGCTTTTAGGGTGCCAATTCCATCCAGAGAATCTGAATGCTAGGTGATACTACTTGAAAATGTTACTTTGAAGAAAACCCCCATCTGCTATAGCCAGTGATAATACAGATATTTATTATTTTTTCCTGTGATTCAGAATAAAAGTGAAAAGACCTGCACGTGAGTAAACACTTTTCAGAAATATGGAGCATTAGAAAAGAGCTTTGCTATCTCTCTAGGAGTGTTACACCTTTAAGACTCTAGCTAGTGGTATTAAAGGCAATAGGTCCTGAGATTGTCCCTCCACATGGAACATGGCCACATGGTCCTTTCTTGCTCACAGCCAGGACCCTGGTCCCTAAGAGAAGAATGGCAGGGTGGCTGAGGATGGAACTACTCAAGTCTCTTTCAGTTCTTAATTCCTTACCTAATTCATAGAACAGTTCATTCAATAGCTACCCCTCCCCCATTTTCTATCCTTCCCTATGAATGACAGTTTCTAGTCTGTTTAAGTGGGTGGAAGGCAACATCAAAACTTTATGCCATGGTTCAGGAAGAATTCTTTAAGATTAATAGAAATAAACACTAACTTCATGATGTAAGTTCCCATCTATGCATGGCTGTTCAACTGTCTGTAAGACATCATTAATTTTCATTTTTCATATAAATTGTCTTTATTGAAAAAAAGGGTATCTGTTTTTGATTCTGCTGGCAGATTTATTTCTTTCTGGAACTGAAATCGTGTATAGTGTTCATGGATATTTATTGAATCCCAAGGAGATAAATTTTAGATACCCCATATAAAGCAGGTAAAATGTCTTGAGCATTTGCTATGGACCAAGCATTATAAAAAAAGTGTCAGTAATCTCACTTAATTTTCAAAAAACCCTATTAGGTTGTCACTTAGTTTGCCAGTGAGGAAACTGGACTTGGTCACTGAAGTAGTCAGTATTAGAGATAATAAACCTTTGATCTTTTACCCATTGCCATTGTCTCCCTATAATATGCTGTTCCTGCTTTTACAAAGATTTTGTGACTCAGTTTCTGTCTAGCGATAAATTTTCAATGAATCCTCCTTAATTTGTTAAAAGTATAAGCCCACTTGTAATCAGCAATTTACTTTGTAGGAGAATCTCACATTATCAGATTGCATCATTAATATTACTGCTGTAAAGATGTCTTACACTGATGTACCTCCTTGGAGTAACAGTCTCAGGTGCCTGAATTGAGAAAAGTGATGAACTTGTTATTTTAGGAAATAAGAATCATCTGGAAAAGATGACTACTAAGTAGACATGTATTTACATTCAAGGTTGTTGTTGAAAGTCTTAGATAGGTGTTTACCAAACACAGGAGAAGAGACCAGGCCTTCCCCATCCTTCCAACAAAGCTCTAAAACTAGGGCAGGAATACGCTCACCGGTGCTTCTCCCAACATCCACCCAAACACAGATCTCTCCTACTCAAGCCACTTGTGACCAGAAGTGCTAAACAGAGCGCAAGGTTGTTGGATACCCAGTTAAGTTTCAATTTCAGATAAACAAAGAATAACTTTTTAGAAAAAGTATGTACCCATTCACTGTTCTATCTTCTAAATCTACAAACCTTAGAAAGGTGGAAGAGGAACACCTGTTGCATGCTTTATATTTTTAATTTTTAGCTCACATCCACATTTAGATGTAACAGTAGGAGAGTAAAAAACCTGATGGACCTTGTTCTTTTAAGTTGTTGTGGCCTACTCTCCTTAGCATTTGGTGCCCAATGTGAAATCTGGATGTACTTGCTAACTCCTCCTCTTTCAGGCTAGAATTTTGACAGGTGCGTTGAAAAAAAATGTTTAGGCTAAGGACACATGTGTGCTGGGATTGGGGAGGTGAAGTATCACCTTTTTCTTTCCTGGATTTCATTTCCTTCCAGAACTGAATATTAATCAGGGAAAAACAAAGAGGTGTAAGTGTCCTGAGGCAACCTCAAGAAGACCTGAGACTAGAGAAGCCAAGCATCCTCTAAGTCCCTTGCACTTCCATCATACTTCAGGACCGATACTGAATCTCTTGTTGAGAATTCCTCAGGCTGAAAATTTAGAGAGATTGATTTTGAGTATTTAAATGATTCACGTTTTTAAATCTACCAATAAGTCTGGTTCTTAAATGTTTGCTGGTAAATCAGACATCCTTTCCAATATCAGGAGCCCAGGAGAAAACTGAAGTCAAGATTCAGGGTTATTTTTTAAGAAGAGAAGGTAAGAAAAAGGGGAAAAAAAGTGTCAATTATACTACTAAGTTATATGATTAGGTGATTTTTTTCCCAAGCAGATATGAAGCCTAAAAAGATGCTAAGATTTTCCAATCAAATTGGTATCTTTGTTCTGAGGAAGAACAGGAGTTAAACATTTCCCAAATGGACTAAGTGAACTAGTGATGGGGCCTCAGGCCCTGATGTCAGAGTGACATGGGATGCAGCATAGGCTCAGCACCAGCAAGTGGTTAAGCTAGGATGTGAACGATACCAGTCTGGCTGCAGGGCCTGTATCCGTACCACCAGTATTGTAGCTACCTTGGTAAGGGTTTTAGTAAATGTTTGTTCTCCTACTCTCACTGTTCTGCAATGATTAGTGGTTATTTTGTTTTTGTTGTTTTGACTCTCCACACTCTTCCTAGTTGAGGAAAGGGGTACAATTCCAGAGTACATAGGAGATAGGGATGGAAATATACAATGGTCCTTTTTCCGTCTTCTGATTCACAGATTGTGGAATGCGACCTTGGGACCACCCATATGTGATTCCTGTCCACTAGAGATTGTTCTCAGAAGCTCTGGTTGAGTTTTAAGTCCAGTGAATTGGTGGTAGCCATCTGGGGATGGCAATTTCCTCAGCTGTGTTGTCCTACACAGATCATTTCTGTAGCAGGGATTTCACAGTGGCTTCCTCTTTCTCTTCCTGTCTGAGCCTCATGTGGAAGCTCATTTGTGGTTGTTAAAATTTTCAAGTTCAGGGTCAATGTTCTTACCACTTCTACTTGCCATCTGAGTGAAAGAAGATATCCAGAAGGTGGCCCATACCCTGGTTCAGTTAGGCATCTGACTCTTGATTTCAGCTCAAGTCATGATCTCAAGATCCTGGGATTGAGTCCCTCATTGGGCTCCTCACTCAATGGTGAGTCTGATCCCCTCTCTCTCTCTCTCTCAAAAAAAAAAAAAAAAATCAATCAAAAACAAAAAAAGGTGGCCCATACTTAAAAGCCATCTTCCCA
This sequence comes from Vulpes vulpes, assembly GCF_048418805.1. NCBI lineage: Eukaryota > Metazoa > Chordata > Mammalia > Carnivora > Canidae > Vulpes > Vulpes vulpes. The sequence goes on from NC_132783.1 coordinate 121,156,131, forward strand.
AGTGAGTCTAGCCAATTGTGCTATCTTCCTGTTATCAACAGTTTTAGCTTTTACTCTCTGAACAATATATGACTTTTCCTTCTTGGTTCTGTCTTACACAATTCTTGCATCCCAAGATTTAGACACTCCATTCTTCAAGAACTGGGAATCAAGTTCTCAACTTTTTTGTATCCTCTCCTACTGTATCTAGCAACATATACACATGTAAAAGGCATCAATAAATATTCACCAATTGGTCAGTATTAGTCCTGTGGATTTAATATAGCAAGTCAATACATAAAGATACAGAAAAATCCCATGCCAAGCCACTAAAGCTAAAGACATAAATTCCCCTCATCAACTTTTTGAAGTGGCTTTTTCATTTTTTTTTAAAGTTTTTACTTATTTATTCATGAGAGATACAGAGAGAGAGAGAGAGAGAGGCAGAGATATAGGCAAAGGGAGGGAGCCCTATGTGGGACTTGATCCTGGGACTCTAGGATCATGCCCTGGGCCGAAGGCAGGTGCTCAACCACTGAGCCACACAGGCATCCCTGAAGTGGCTTTTTCAGTAGCAGAGATAGTTAATCTGCAATTTCACATTTTTTTTCTATGCTCCATCTCTTTTTCTCAGCCAGACAGCTGACTGGCATTGTGGCCAGAGAACATATATTAAAGCCAACTGGCTTGGTGATGACATGTCATGGTTTAACCTGGGTGCAGATAAGAAACCCCTGGGGAGCTTTCTAAACATAAACATGCCTGGGCTCCTCTCCCAAGTGTTCTGACTTAATTGTCTTGTGGTGGGAACCCAGTTAGCAGTGTAATTTTAAAACTCCCTCATTGATTTTAATGTGCAGTCTGGTTTGAGACTCACTGGCCAAACTGAAAGAACATTCCAGAAGAAATAAGACCTGTGTTTTCTCATTGTCCAATTCTTTGGGACAGCAAACAGTTGATAGGGAAGGAAAATAACAAGGAGAAAAGTGGCAGGACTATGAAACTTGGTATGCCATTAGAACATTGCAAACGATTCAAAAATATTTAACTTCAAAATTTTTGTGCACCTATTGAAACTGTTTCTCCCCTGATGCTCAAGTTTAAAGGCCCCAACAACTTTGAAAATATGGGAGTATTTGGCAAAGCATTCCAAATAAATGACCCTGAGCTCTGGAATTTGCTCCTAGCGGGCTGCTCTCTTTAGCAGTCAGCCAAACCCAAAATTTGGCAGCTTTTGGGATTTGGTGCAAAATAGATTCTTTTTAAACCTGAAAATCACTGAAGATTTATTTTGCTGGAAAGATACAGCTTTTAAAAATAACAAGCAGTTGTTGCTACTGTACCACTTAGAGATCTGCAAGAGCAACTAAGAAATCAAGGGCCCCGCCTGTCTTTTCTCATTCTATTGATGAAAAAGCAGAGACTCAAAAGAATAAAATGATTTCCTCAAGTCACATAACCTAGTGGTAGGGCCTGGGTACATCCTGATCTCCTGACTCACAGGCCAATTCTCATGTTTGCCCTGCCATTGCCACAGAGTCATCTGAAAATGGCCAAATGATTTCTTCTGCTGTGATTCATTTTGGTTATTCACAAATGCAATGTTTTTGCAAATGCTTATACATGATCTTCAGTAACTGTAGCAAATAGCATGCAAATCACATTGTAATTTTTGGTATGTAACATCCTTTCCACAGTCTCAAGTATAAAATCTGGTTGTACTGCACTTGTGATTCTGACAAAGTTTCTAATTCATCCAGAAGGATATATGTCAACATATGCATCAAATGCAAATCCAAGAGCTTTAAATCCATAACAAACCATCATCAAACGTCTTGTCTTGGGACACCTGGGTGGCCCAGTGGTTGAGCCTCTGCCTTCAGCTGCAGGGCGAGATCCGGGGAGTCCTGGGATCCAGTCCTATATTGGGCTCCCCGCAGGGAGCCTGCTTCTCCCTCTGCCTCTGTCTCTGTCTCTGCCTCTGTCTCTGTCTCTGTCTCTCTGTGCGTCTCTCATGGATAAATTAAAAAAAAAATTTTTTTTTTAAAGAAAAGAGGTCTTGTCTTTTTCTGTATTTCTTAACTATTCACCCCATTTCCCACTATATTTTACTGTGACGTAGGGCAAATATAAGAGTCCCAGATAAAGGTGAAGATGATTTAGGGAAGGACAAGAAAAAAATCTAAGATTTATTATGCTTTCTGAACTTCTAGGCAAGGAGATAGGCCCAGAGTGAGAAATTTAGTATCTGAATTTCAATGATACAAATTTTTTTTAAAAAAATATGACACTTAATGAGGCAGCTAATTTTGCCTCAGCTCTTCCTACTTCTCCACATTCCACATGTTATTCCATTTCCTTTCACTCAGTTAAGAATACCACTGAGACACAAAGGGTCAGAGCACTGTTCCCAGAGACATTCCTCCTCTGATATTGTTTTCTCTCTTCTGCAGAAAATTTCCTTTCCTTCCACCACATCCCATCCATGTTGCCATTTAGTGAAACACACTACTTAAGAGAGAACTTATTATTTATCAAGGGTGTTTCCTTGAATTTTACAGAGGATAAAATGCTGAATAGAGAGGAAAGACTCTAGCAGGTCTTCCTATTGTCCACCCACTGGGCCCTCCCCCTACCCCCACCCCGCCCCCCCAGGCCCAAGTAAGCTCCCTGTCACTTCTTTTTTGACAGCTGGCCCAGCAGTTGGCTTTCCTTTCCCTGGGGTAGCTGCCATAACCCTCTCTTAGACATTCTCTCTTCCAAGAATGGCTATAGAGTAGGACATAATGTCCTATGCTCCCCCTCTCACCATCCCCTTCTTTGCTGTCCTGAAAAAAGCAACACTCTCTTTTCTGGACTGTTTTGCTGTTAGTCATGACAGAGATGCAGGAGATAACAAAAATGTGGAAACTATAAAGGCTCCAGGATCACAAAGTCATTTCAGTCACGGTCCCAGCTCCGTATTTCCCATTCCACTTGTGCCTTTTCTACTCAGTTTTGAGGGTAGAAGGCAATCTCCTTTCTCCATGATGTTTCTTCTTAGGTTTGTTGACTTTTTCCTGTAAATATTTAACATCTAGAAAGCTTAGGGATTGCAGGGACCACTACAGAGAAGAAAAAGGTGCCAAATGAATTCAAGGGGCTCAGTTCCCTTTGCTTCATCTCTCTGGAAAATAATGGCAGATCAGTGTGGGCTTCTGGAATTTATCAGTTTAAGCTCCGAGAGCACCTCCTCAGGCTGAGTGAAGAGCACCCTCTGAGTCCTTATTCTACCACATTTCTTATTCCTGCACCAATTGCAGTGCTATAATAGCTTGTTTACTTTGTTTACTGTCTGTTCCCCATCCTAGACTGGCTTTTCCTATGAGGAAGGGACTGCAATCTTTTCTACTCACCTTATATTGCTAGGGGCTGGCAGAGTGCCTGGCACATAGTAGGCACTTGGTAAATGGATGTCAGAAGAATGAAATGCTTCTCAGAAGAAAAAAAGTAGGAGGCAGAGTCTTTTTCTGGCAGAAGATGAATACTCCTCAAAGGAATGAACAACTGAACTTCAAAGCTAAATTTGGGTCTCAGTGATGCTGCTGAGAAAGAAGCTGCTTTGCCCCAAGATGAACAATGAGAGTTTAAAGCATTCTAAGATCCTACTTTGCTCTTTGCTTCTCAACCATAACCACCTCCCAATATGCATTGGTGACTAGAAAAGGGGGAAGAAACTGGAACAGGATAGATCAAACAGGAATGTGGACCCTATGAAAAGCTCCTGTTCATGTGACTTTGAACAAGTCAGCAACCCTCTCTAGGCCTCAAGCTTACATCTATATCATGAAGCGAGTAGGTCAGATGACACATAAGGTTCCTTACAACACCAAACTTTCATGATTCTAAATGATTCAGAGGTTTGTACTGCAATGTATTTTCAATCTTCCTCTCCTCCATCTCGAACCTCTCCCTCTAAAAAAAGGGACTCCTATCATTGTCAACAGTACATTTGGAGAAGAGGAACAAACTATAAATTATGGTCACAGGATCAATGAGGTGAAACACAAGATTAAAACATGCTTTATATTCACAGAGCAATTTTTCACAAGAGTGTCAAACAAAAAGTTCTAGTCAATGTTTACACTAGAACTTGATGAAAAATTCCAGACATAAAACTCCTGGAACTTAGACTTGAACTCACAGGACCTCCCATCTTTGTCTGATAAATTTAACAACTAAAATCTACTGGGGCTTTTTCCTTAACAAGAATTCATCTTTCAACAGTTGAGTTTTATTGTTGAGACTATTACGGTTTAGTAAAACACTTGCTATCTGGAACTGTCATTCTAGGTATGACACAGCCATAGATTTATTTAAGTACCACTATCTTTTTAATAGTTTTGGAGGAAAATAGTCTTGAAAGACATTATATTTCCTTGATTTTTTAAAAACAGAATACACTGAGTGTAATTCAATCTTTTCCTCAGTGTTAACATCAGTTACTATAACACAGTAATGTCCTCAGACCCCAGTGAAGCACTCTACATCCTAGACTTTCTTCTTTTGATGGTGCTTCAGAATTCACCTGAGCTGTCGGCTCTCATTTCTGACTACTGTGACTGCCATCAGCTTGGACACTTGTGATCATCTCTCCCTGATATTTAATTTGCTGATCAAGGCAGGGAAAAAATTCTCGATTCATTTTTGTATACACAAGAGTAGCCTAGTTTCTGCTACTGAAGATGCTTAGGAAATACATAAATGTTTGTTGAAATAATGCATGAATTAACATAGTTGGTTTAAAAAAATTTTTTTAAACAAGCTTGCTAAAACTGGGTGTGAAATAATAATAGAGGTTAACTAAGGCTTGAGGGGCTTGGTTAAATTACATAGCCTTGGGACATTTTCCATACACTTTTGACTTCTCATATTCTAGATAGAGTGCCAGAGGTTTGAGCTCCTGAGACTCACAAACAGATGAAAAATAATAGTGGTAAGTAGGTAAATAAAAACATATAAAATGATTTGCTTAAACTTTGGCTTGATTATATAAATTCAGTGTTATCAAATAATTCTTCTATTTCTAGGCACATGTGACCTACTCCAAACAGAAAACTGAGGAATGAACTGGCATTCCTACATTTTTTAGGGTATAGCTTGAGTAGGTACCTCATCACACCCACTAGCTACTTGATTTGGGACAAATGATTTAACCTCTTCTAAATTTGTTTTCTAATTTGAAAATAGTAATGACAAAATCCTTTCTTGCAGGAATCTTCAAAGAATTAAATAATTCATTCTAACATACTTTACCATAGATCTGGCCCTCAGTAAGTATGTAGTTACTTTTATTGTCATATGTTGTCTGTTCCTGGATTTGGGACAGTAGAGCCAGCCCTGTGCGTGGCCTGGCAATGTGTCTGCAAAGACATTTTTCTCTCATGTTTGCAGCCTGCCAGATACTGCGCCGCTTCAGTCTTGGCTGTTCTGAACCAAATGTGGCACCCTTAACTGTCCTTCAGTATAGAAAATAGGCACATTTCCATCATACTAGCATTTTAAATGATGGGATTTTAAGGCGGGTAATGTTAACCACTAAAGAAAGGCAACTTAAAAGAAGGCAGTACTTCAAGTTCCCACAATTTATCATAAATGCACAATCTTTAGTGACTGGCACTAGAAATATAATACCTTGCCTATATTGATGCTGCTTCTTATAGAATTAAAATATTCACTGTTAAGAGCAAAAACAATAGGCTCAAATTTGTTTGCAACTAAAGTATTGCACGCAAGAGTGGATTTTCCTTGAATAAATGCATTACTTTTACCTCAATTTAAATGAATAAATTCACAACATCCCAGTCTCTTTCTCAGTGTTATTTATCACAACAGAATATACTGACATGTTTCTTAAAATAGAGAAATACTGCAAAATAAATGGGTTATCTTATAAATTACACTCAGAAATCTATAAATAACACTCTAAAATATGGATGAGAATACAGATGGTATTACTAAATCAAATACTCTCTAAAAATGTTATCATCTCTACTTCAGCTTAACAAGTATCTTTTGTTAATGTGTTTTATAGTTTTCCTAATCTAACTAGTTCCTTATTGAATTTGGCCACTTTGGGGCACCTGGGTGGCTCAGTGGTTGAGTGTCTGCCTTTGGCTCAGGTAGTGATCCCGGGGTCCTAGGATCAAGTCCTACACTGGGCTCCCTGTAGGGAGCCTGCTTCTCCCTCTGCCTATGTCTCTGCCTCTCTCTGTCTCTCATGAGTAAACAAATAAAATCTTAAAAAAAAAAAAAAAAAAAACCCAAGAATTTGGCCAATTTATTTTTCTTTTTAGTGAAGTTTACCTGCTACTTGATGACTATATTAAGTGACTCAGACTGTGCTTGCTAAGTTCCAAGACCATTACTATGAACCTAACAGCACAACATCTTAACCATCTGCATTGCTGACTTTTGAATCTTTTCGAAATAAGGCATCCATAATACACACAAGTATTATACTCAGGTCTCAAACTCCTTTAGAAATCATTAGGACTTTTCAGTGACACTTTTGCATTAAACTTTTAAGTTGATTAGCAGTGCATATAACACAAGATAATCTTGAATAGCACTTGTCTAAAATACTACATGTTCTAGAATACATAAATTGAACCTCCACACAAACCTTAAAGATGCTGACATCAGTATGAAGACAACTATTTTATTTAGGGTGTTAAAAACTTTATCTGAACCTGTGATTCTTTTTCTAGTTGCTCTTCAAGTCCTCACTAAGGTTACTACTTGGAAACTCATTCACTTTCAGTATCAATAAAATTATGGGCTGACCAAAATCAATTTTTAAAATAAATATAACATTGCAAAATTCATGCATAATTGTGGTACTTGTGGTTCTTTAGGGAGTAAAAGAGGAAATGTGCTTAGGGAAATCAAAGATGTCACATTAGGACAGGGAGCCCAAGAACTAAGGGTCCAATAGCAGTAACATGGCTATAAACCTGACTTGAATGAGACAGAACTTGCTAATAATAATTTCTGTGCTATGGAAATCCTTAAAAAGTGTCCTAGCAAACTGAATCATCACCCCCTGAATACATCCTTTTTTTAACTGAAACTTTGATATACTAAATTTGTAAATATTTATGTATACTGAGACTCACTTAAACCAAGTCAAAATCCGCATGGACGCATCCCCATATTTCCTGAAGTAATTTGGTTTCTGTCCTTAAAGTTAGAAATTTTTTATCTTAGGAACTTTAAAAAAAAAACCAACATATTATTTATTCATTCATGAAAGACACAAGGTGAGAAGCAGAGACAGATGTAGGAAGAAGGAGAAGCAGGCTCCTTGCAGGGAGCCGGATGTGGAACTTGATCCCCAGACCTGGGATTATGCCCGGAGCCAAAGGCAGACAGACACTCAACCTCTGAGCCACCCAGGTGTCCCCATCTTAGGAACTTTTAAAACTCAACTTCTATGCAATCAACACTTTGGCTCTTCTACTTGTATATCTCTAGAACACTGCAGAGCTCTGTAGGGGAAAAAGTTATCTGACCATATTAATTACTTTAATATAGGAACATCTCTACTTTAAATGATTTTAGTACATAATAGAGTCAAGGAACATTTAAAGAGATTAAATAGGTTTCCCTGTGCTTCTGTGCCTGGCCTTTTTTCATAGATTTACTAATTCTTGCTAGGCCATTTTTTCTCTGATTTCAGGTTTACTTATATGTTGACAACTCTTTATCATTAACCTCAGCCAACTGCTTTTTCCTGAACTTCAGGCCTGTGTGAACAATTAACTAGGGAACCTTATTAAGGGACTGAAAGAATTCATCCAGTCATTCATTTAACCCCCCACCCCAATATTTTGAGCATCTACTGCTTGCCAGAGTGTTTTGTTTTTTGTTTTTTTTTTAACATTAAGGATATAGCAATGAACCTAACAGACAATAGTCTCTGCCCTTATTGACTTTATATTCTAGACAGATAAGTGAAACACTGAAATGAAATACATATAGGAAAAAATGAGACAACGAAGGGCTCGGAAGGAAATCTTGGAGAAGTTATTTAAAAAAAAAAAAAGACTGGCTTGGAAGATCTCACTGAGATGAATTTTTAGCAAAAACCTTGAGAGTGAGGAAGCGAGCATACAGAAACAGGTAGAAGAGTATTTCGGATGTCCTGCAGGCATCCCCCCCACCCTTTTTTTTTTTTTTTTTTGAGAGTGGTGGCAGGACAGGGAAGCGCAGGAGAGAAAGAATGTAAGCAGGGTCCAGGGAGTTGGACTTGGGTCTCAATCTCATGACCCTGAGATTGTGACTGAGCCAAAATCACAATGCTTAACCAACTAAGCTACCCTGACACCCCCATAATGTAACTTTTTAAAACCAGGAATTCTTGAAGATATTTTGACTACCTTATAGCCAAAAAAATACACTTTTATTTCAAGAAGTTTTATAGTTAAGCTGAATTTTGGTCAATTAACTCTCTTGAAAGACCTTGAAACTCAAATGTTTTTCTCTATGACTGGCAACCCCAGCCAGAGACTTTTACTAGTACAGGGAGAATAACTATTATCTATGTTTATCAGATTTTACTATGCACAGTAATCAACTGGAGATGTTAGGATACAGACTGGCATTCAAGAAGGTCCATGATAGGTCCTGGATTCTAGTTTCTGTCAAGCTCTCAGGGTCTCTGTCCATAGTCTCTGTTGGTGGTCCATGGACCACACTTTTGAATAGCGAGACCTGAATCAGTAGTTCTCAGTCTTGATACCTAATGGAATCACCTGAGGAGCTATAAAAAACCATATCTAGGGTGAAAGGTTACTGAGTCTGGGATCTAGTCTGGGTAATGAATTTGCAAAGCTCGCAAGGTCAGGCTAACAAGCAGCTAAATTTGAGAACCTATGACCTAAAATTTATTGGTCAGATTTATGCATAGGTTTTATTTCTCCTTGTTTCTATCACAGTAGATAACAGATCTAGGAATAACCAGTACTGCATAAGTTATGAGAGTAATATATGTCCCAACTCTCCAAATTCTTACTGAGAATACAAATCATTATCAATCAGGTTCTAATGTCAAGAATCTCAGTTTCATTTCTATACTCCTACCAAATAATTTAATAACATGTTTTTCATAGTATTTTAAAGTAAAATATTCATGGACTTATAATAAAATGACAATCTATTTTTAGATTAAGAGGTAGATACGTAAAAATGTGATTTTAAAGTATATGGAAGTATCTATTTCTAATTACAGATTAAAATAAACTCAGATTAGTTAAATTTATAAAAAATAATCCCCAGACCTGGCACTTATCCCAGGAGAAATGCCCAGAAACAGAAAGGATTAGCAAAAGTTTACTTAGTATTTATACTCGAAGTAGGTACCAATGTGTTACAAACTGATTATCACTCTTTCTTCATAACGCCTTTCCTAATTCTTTTGCTAAACTGAGGTCTGTAAAAAGTAAGGATGCAATTCCATTCTAAGGATCCCTCCCTATCTCTTAAAATGCACATCCAAAATACCAAATGAAAATATTTTAAACTCAGGTATTAGCAGAAACTCCCTCATTACAGTAAAGAGTACTGGAGTACAAGTCAACTACCACATGCTACTAATGATGTAACTTAATCAAACTTTCTCAATAGACCTTCTCACATCTTAAAATAGGGTGTAGAGAGTCCAATAAGAATGTGCAAGCACAAACTAATGCCACATAGAAATATAAGATAGCACTACATGTATCTAGGATAAGCCAAATAATACATAAATAGCGTGGCAGTGCAAATAAATGGAGCCCAGAAATGAATATTTTCAGCTTTAGCACTAGTCACATAACAAGCAAATCATGTATCTTAACTGCATTTTGAAAATAAAGATACCTCAAATAGCTTATCTTGAGAATCTCTAGATCAAAAGTCTATATCTAAAAATAACTGATTAAGGGGTCCTCTAAAGCAAGTAAGATTAATAGTAGAAAAAAAAAAAAAAAAACCTACCAAGAGTTTACTTGTAACATGACTGATTTAACAAGTCTCTTCAGACATTTTAAATTTGTCTTCTAGAAAAGTCTATTATTTGGCCATCCTTTAAAATAGCAAATTAAAAAAAAAAAGTGTAGAATGAAATGGAGAAAAGGGATCTTAAACAGTGTTAAAGAACTTAAACAGTGCAAGAACACTATGTAGAATTAAAATAATGTAAACTTATTAGGATAATGAAGTATTAAACAGCTTTTTCTAAGGAAAACTTATTCAAAGTATGACATTTGGGATTTTATGATCTATACAGGCATTTTTTTTTTATTAAATACAAGATATGTTTTCAAGCTCTGCAAATAACTCATAATTTCTTCAAAAATTATTCTAATACAGATGGTAGTAGATAGAGATTATTTCATTTTAATTTATTGTTTAGTTTTAACACATATCCTGCCAATCACATGATACCTAGTGTGACCAAATACATGAGAAATCACTGTAAGAACTACAAAGTGCCTTGCAGCTTTTTGTCAGGATGCTAAGAAAATGTAACAACAGAGACACAGCTTGTCTCAATTATAAGGTCCAATCATTAATCTTCTTCAGAACTAGAATCATCCTCTTGATCAGAGAGTTCAGGGACGGGGAAGCGGAGAATGGCAGCTACTCCAGTCAACTGACTGAGCTGTTCTCCTGATACATGAAGACTAGAGAATATCCTAACCGTGCCTGCATTCTCTTTCACACTGTCCACCAGCTTCACATACCGGCTCCGGGTAGCAACATCCTGGTGCCTGAAAAGCTCATCGCTGATGAGCAATGTATCAATTGCCATAGCCTCATTGGCTTTCTCCACCTGCTTGAGTCCATAAAAAGCTCGGTCAGGTTCATGTTGTAACATTTTATAGAAGTCATCCAAGGCTTTTACTTCCCCAGCAGCTTTAGTGTCTGAAAGGCGGCTAGCTACAGAAGGGTCACAAAGGGCCTCTTTCAGGGAGTACTTGTGTCCAGAGGAGGCATGTACCTAGAATCATAATTATGAAAGTTAGACAAAAGAATCTCTGAGAGTACCCATTAATCAGCCTGCGATGACCTAAAGCCAAAAGCACAACTGAGGCTTTATATGTTTGAGGACTTAAGCAAAGTTTACTAGGTACATAAGGCCTTTTAACAACTCTCTTTTCACTTCATTGTCTCATTTACAATCATAGTCCGGTGAACCCCTTGTCCTCTTGTACTTTTCCCGGTTCTAAAAACTTAAAGAGTAGTTTTATACAAATCCCTCTGCCCTTTCTTAATTATCCTTGGAGAAGACTTTTTACCTGAAGGAACTTGGACCGGTTTTCCAGGAGCAGTTTGTTGTCGGTCTTCACCGCTTGTTGAAACATGTAGTCGCAGAACTGCTCCCTCACAAATCCTGGGCTGGCCACCAGGATGCACTTCACTACATCGAAGTTTATGTGGCGCTGGATAGCCTGGACCACCTGTTCATAGAATCGCTCCAGGGCCCGGTCATGCTGCGAACAGTTGCCTTTCCGTTTTCTAGGGATGTTCACCTCCACCTTGGCCCGGGTGAGGGTCATGCTGGGAGTGACTAAGCAGATATGGGCGAGGCCTTCCTGCATGACCACAGCTGCAACATCTGCACTCCAGGCCGGGTCACAGGCCTGCTCAATGCGCTCCAGAACCACACTGTCCCACTGTTTCTTGGCCAGGGTGAACTGGCGGTTGGGCTCCAGCTCGATGGTGTGGTAAGCCCCCATCTTGACATACTCATTTTCTTGGATGTTGGTCCCCTTAACCCGCAGCTGGCAGGCTTGAGAGTCAAAATCGATGGCCTCCACGCAGAGAGTGAGCGTGGTGCGCACCCGGTTGCTTCCTACGCTGCCCGTGGAGGACTCGGTCTGCACCTTGCGGATGGTGGAGGCACGCAAGCTGTCGCCCACCTGCACTAGATTGTAGGTGTGCCACATATCCTCAGGTTCCTCGGGGACGAGGGTCACCTGGCCCGCATTGTCTTTCTCAATGTCCTTCCTCACGAGCTTCATGACGCCGGCGGCGGGGGGGGGGGGCGGTGTTCACGGGCTGAACGAGAGGCCACGAGGAGGTCCCCAGTGGGAGAGGGGCAGGGGGGGGAAGCGGGTCTAGGCCGGGAAGGGGGCGGGGCCCGCGTTCCCGCAGGCACTAGCCCGGCGGGAAGGAAATACTCTAGCTCTGACTCAGGCGGCCGACGGGAACACTTACGGTGGCCCTTCTCTTCCTAGTCTCCGCGCGCGCCGCGCCGGACCCCGCGAGAGACACAGCAGCCGGCTTCTCCGAGGCTCCAGCCGCCAGCGCGGACCAGGCGGCGGCCGCCAGCAGAGCGCATGCGCAGCGCTCAGCGCGCAGCCCGCCCCTCGGCGCACGTCTTACGTCCCCACGGGGTAGGCGGGGGCGCGGGGGGGGGGGGCGCAGGCCCCCGGGGCGCAGGCGTAGTCGTCGCGAGGCGCGTCCGGAGTAAACCCGCGGGGGGAAGCGCTCGGCGGCGTGGGCGGCGCGGGCGGCGGGGCTTTTATTTCAACACTGAACCTGTTTGTGCAGACTCTGGGGACTATGTGAATGCACACTGGTTGTTTTTGTTTTTTCGGTTTTTTTCCCAGATGCGTGAAGTTGCCACTGTTTACCTTCTCTCCCCTTGGGCTAAATCCAGTTCCCAACCTTCACTGGAAGTAAAAGGAATTCTCAGAAGTGCACACTTGCTCCCAAAGTTCTAAAATGTGCTTTCGCCTTATCCGCACTCCAAGGCTGCACACCTGCTGGAGCTGCTATTTCCAGAACCGGTTCTAAGAACGACCGGTCTCGATGGGTCTGGGCTCCGAGCAATCTGCCCAGCTGTTTGCCGCGCTAGTTACGGTGTCTGCAGGGACCGACTTCCCCAGACGTTAAGGCCTGACCCCAGAGACAGAAGAAACCATCTGTGGAATTTACCCCTGGGTGGACCTCTCAGTTGCTTGCCCTGGTGTCCTGGGAATCCCAGAATCCAAAATTGGCAGTCTCCGCTTCACGCAGCTCAGGAGCCTGTGAAATACTTAGGTTGGGGGTTGGGCCGCAAAGCTTAGGGCCTGACCCTCACTGCTAACGTCTAGCTGAGGGCTGAGGGTACTGGAAGTGGGAAACATCTGATTTGCTAGGACCAACAGGATTTAAAGAAAATCTGTAAATCACTTGGCGTTTTATGGCGGCGAGAGGTTGAAAAGTGAGGATTGCCTCTTAACAAGATCACTGAATAGAAAAAACCCCCTTCTTCCACTTCCAAGAAAACCCAGTAACTTTTGAGTAAGGAACTGATTGCACTAAAGCATAAAGATGGGTTGCCTCTCCAAAGGACATTTACTAATAACTAGGAAAGAGAAGTACTTTGAGTTGCTCCTTGATCACTTTTTTGAAAGTAGAATTTACCTCTCTGCAAAGCCTGACAAAGATTAAAAACCACAGAATCAGAATGGCAGGCGTACAGTAGGATCTTAATAAGGGTTAAGTTTTTATTGAAGAGCTATCATTTACTGAATATTCACCAGGTACTTTCCTATAGTCTTCTAATCCTCTTCTGTAAATATTTGTTATCCTCATTTTGTGGATTAGAAAATGAATTACGGGGAAATAAATGAATTCAAGATCACATAACCAGCTTTTAAATTCAGACCTGCTTAACTCCACACCCTCTCCTCTATCCAGTGCTGCAAACTATATTATGGATGCTCAAAATCGTCTCTGCAATCACAAATTATGTGCTGTCATTCACTGCCACTTCTTGTCACTTTTACTAAAGACACACAGCTTAGGAACTAACAGAGGATCTGAAAGGCACAGTCCCTTTCTTGCTTTCATTACTTTTAAAAAAATCATTATATTCCTCCATTCAACCTAGTTTTCCTTCCGTCCAGTCTAGGTCACCATTACAATCCTTGAGAAAAATCCAGTATTCTACTTTAGAAAACTATGCACATATTTCTACACTTTAAAACCTGTGGGAAACCCCCATTAACTGTTAATTCTGTGGTTTTTTTAAAAAGTGTATTTAAATCATAGGGTAAACTACTTTGAGCTGTTTTTTTTTTTTTTAAAGACTTTATTTATTCATGACAGAGAGAGAGAGAGAGAGAGAGAGAGGCAGAGAGAGAAGCAGGCTTCATGCAGGGAGCCTGATGTGGCACTTGATCCTGGGTCTCTAGGATCATGCCCTGGGCCTACGGCAGGCGCTAAACTGCGGAGCCACCCAGGGATCCCCCTAAGCTGTCTTTTTAAACATAAATGGGCTTCAGTGATTGAACAAAATTTTTCATAGAATTACTATTTGATCTGAAATGGAACTATTTTTTTTAGTAATTATAGCTTACTGTTGAACAATCAGATGTTTTCTCCCAGATTTTGTGTGGTCACTTACTGTTTCCAGACTAATTACATTTTTATTTGGAGTTATTTGGAGTTCTCATTCCCTACTAATTAAAATTCAATTCTCTAGCATTCAAGGCCTCCATGATTTTGCCTTACAAACTTTATTTTCCACTTGAGCCCTCCAGCATCCTATATTCCACAGGAGTAATCTTTGTTCCCCATATATCCTGGGAACTGTCTACTTGTTGCCCTTAACTCTGCCATTCTCTCTACTTAAAATGTCACTGCCTCTCACTCTTGTCTCCATAAATCCTACTTCTTTTTAAGCACTAGCTTAAATGTTATCTCACATTTGAAATCATGCATTATATTAATTGGAATATTAGTTTTTTCTTTCGTATTCAGCTCTTGGTGGATTCACCCTCATTCTTCCACTGAATCTTGAAAAGTCCCTTGCACACAGTAGGCACTTACATATCAATGATAAGCTTAGTGAATCAGGTGTAAACTGTGGCAGCTATATGAACATCATCACAGAGTTCTTAAGTCATGATTTTGTAATCAGCTATGGTTCACTTAATAATGGTATGTAAGAAGTAATCCTATTTTATTTTATTTATTTTTTTAAATTTTTATTTATTTATGATAGTCACAGAGAGAGAGAGAGAGAGAGAGGCAGAGACATAGGCAGAGGGAGAAGCAGGCTCCGTGCACCGGGAGCCCGATGTGGGATTCGATCCCGGGTCTCCAGGATCGCGCCCTGGGCCAAAGGCAAGCACCAAACCACTGCGCCACCCAGGGATCCCCAAGTAATCCTATTTTAAAACTGCTGTAGTTATAGCAGTAATGTAATAGCAGTATGCAGCATTTTCATTCTTTACCAAAATACACAAAATCATGAGGAAAGAAAACCATGATTTAGCTGTTACTTTAAATTATAATTTTATATTTACTTACTGGCTCTCTGAAAATAGAATTTATATCAGTAGCTTTATATTTTTCTGTTTTATTTATATTAATATTTCTAGAATTAAGAATATATATTTGATATAATTTCAGTGTCTCAAAAAGAGAACTGGGCTAGAAGTCAAACATCCTGGATTGTAATTCTTACCCTGTCAATTGTTTTTACTCTCACTTTTGGCAGCCCTTAGTCTCTTAGAAATGCTGTTCCTTTTACTTAAGAATAGAGGGTATTGAATTCAATAATTAAAATTGTCTCAAGATTATGCTGTAAAAATATTTAAAAAAGAGTAAAACACTACTCATAATATGAGCCTATCACATTTACTTTCAATTTTTCATAGTACTTTTTGAATTTGATTGTTCCTTAGGCCCACTGCAGTGGTAAAAGATCAATACCAAGTTTAATAATTGCACACCAAGAGTCAGCAGTCATGAGTCTTGATCTTTGTAGCTAGATTATAGCAACTTTAGATAAGCCCCCTAACATCTACAAACCTGAACTTTTCATTCTATGTTGTAAATTAGATTATTTTCCCTTCCACTCTCATTTGATAACCCTTATAAGGTTCTAATGAGATTATGATACTTTGTAAACTGTAGAGTTCTATAAACATGTGAGATACTGTGGTGTATCTCTAAGAATGCCTGACCTGAAGCTAGAAATCTGGATCAGGCAAAGCAAGGGGAAACGACTCACTTTAACATGATCATAATTATTCAGCCTTAGAAAAATAACTGATTCAATAAAGTTGACTGATGGATAATCTGTTTGGTACCATTATTTATACTGGCATCTCTTCTCCAGGGAAACCTTAGGTCAGCCCTAGTGCATGAATTCATGTACCTCATTGGTGAACTGGAATACAATTCTTCCTATTATAATGGTATGTTAGAAATGGTTTGTATGACAGCAGTAGGGGTACGGGCTCCTGAAAAATGGAAATCTTGTTTGAATACCCTGGCTTAGCACACAGTAGGGGATGTATAAATATTCTTGCTCTAGTATTTTATTTTTTGCAAGAGTTAAATTTCTTGCAACACATATTAATATTTTTTCCCTCTGCTTAGAGCATGTTGGAAACTCCTCCCATCATTTCTTCTTTGCTTGTCTGTTGTCTTTTTCAGACTGTGAGCCTCTTAAGGCCAGAGACTACATTTTATTTGTCCGCATTCCTGAAACCCAGTACAGCAACTGTTGGATATATAAGCATAGTTATTATATGAAAGAATGCGTAATTGTTAGTTCTCCTTTAATGCAAATTTTTTAACTTGTCTATCACAGGCATCTTAAAATTAGGAAAACACTGTTTTATAATACTACTGAAATTTTAAAGAGCAGATTACTTTTACGGTGAGTTTCTAAAAACCTATTTCAATTTTTGAGATACCCATGCTTGGATGAGAAAAATAATTATTTTAAACACATCTTACTAAGGAAAAGATCTTAAAATGTTGTAAATAATGTATAATGACAGTTTTATTATGCCTGTTTAGAAAATGAACTTTACAAAATAAGCCAGAGCTGTGATTATGAATATCCAATACAGATGCAATCATTTATGTAAAGAGAATGTGCTAACCTCACATTGTACAAAGATGCCCATGTGACCTCCACAAGTAAAGCTAAGTGGACAACTGGAAGAAGTATGCAGCTAATTCAGGGAAAAGGGGAGAAGGGAAAAGGGAAAGTTGTTTTTGTTTTGAAGGAACTTGTACTGTTACTATCTAAGGTTCCTGTGATTAAAAATACTTACTTGCAATTGTCGCAAAACAATAAAAAACCTCCTATCAAATAAACAAAATCTTATCAACAAAAGTGTCAGGGAGGGAGGCAGAACATGAGAGACTCCTAACTCTGGGAAATGAACTAGGGGTGGTGGAAGGGGAGGTGGGCGGGGGGTGGGGGTGACTGGGTGACGGGCACTGAGGGGGGCACTTGATGGGATGAGCACTGGGTATTATTCTATATGTTGGCAAATTAACACCAATAAAAAATAAATTTATAAAAAATAAATTAATTAATTAGATAAAATAAATTTAAAAAAACAATGAAAGGTGCTTCTTGATTAGGAGAAGACCTTTTCATTCCTTGCGATAAATAAGGATATAAATACAATGATTAAGCTATGCAGGTTAGCTGTTTTGATAGCAAATGAGGGAAAACTAAACGCTTCCTGTTTTTAGAATCTTTCAATATGGAATTCACAAACCCCAAATCATGGAGCTTGAAGGGCATTTGTAGATTTCTTTTACCCCTTTGAATCATGTCAAGATTCAGGCAGCATGATCTGGCAATGAAGGATAGAAATGTGCAATTAGCCAAGAGTAGCCTATCATCATAATGAATAAAAATGGAAAAGAACGGATATTTTAGAAGTTAAGTAGGTTACTGCTAACGTAAACGATATTTAAGGAAATGAAAAAAAAGTGTGCATGCATTGGGTGTGTTTCTGTTTGTGTGTATCCCTATACAGGATTATTTTACCAATAATATTACAATAAAATGTATAATTTTAAGGACTGATTAATACCCATGTGTTTTCGAATTTTAGTATAAGGCAAAGTAAAGTTATAGCTAACAAAATAATTTTGAAAGTATATTGTAATTTTTAATTCATATTAAGACTATAGGATTTGTAATAAAATATCCAGTCCATTTATTGTAATCATTGGACATTCTAATGTGATCTAGGTATCCTACTCAAATTTAAGAATCTGTATTTATTTCAGCAGATCTCATATAATTTATATAAAAAGCATATGTTGTCACTTTTAATATGAGTTATTATTTTTATCTGAGTTATTTGAATTATAGTGATTTTATTATTTATTTATTTATTTATTTATTTTTTAATTATAGTGATTTTAAAAATTAGCTTTCTCATTTGTTTTTTATAGAAATCTATTCAGATAAAACAATATTAATGTTTTTGCACATCAAGTGAATTCTTAGTACCAACCAGTGCTATATTTAATTTCCTTTTAAGACTTAATTGACTTTTGGGGTGCCTGGATGGCTCAGTGGTTGAGCATCTGCCTTTGGCTCAGGTCATGATTCTAGGGTCATGGGATCAAGTCCCACATCATGCTCCCCACGGGGAGCCTGCTTCTCCCTCTGCCTATGTCTCTGCCTCTCTCTGTGTTTCTCATGAATAAATAAAATCTTAAAAAAAAATACTTAGTTGACTTTTTCATTTTCCTTTTAAATTGTTTCCTTTTAAATTGAAGACTTTAGGTAAAAACTAGGTCCGTTTATATCTGTATAGCTCTAGCACTAATCACCATTTACGATATAAATTTAGGGTTTGCCAAAGCTAGTCATTGATCCTGTGCAACTGGAACATTTTGATTACTTTATTGTCACATTTCTTCTGAGGCAGAGTATTCAGAGTATCCCATTCTTGGGATCTAGTGAGGCTGCTGATGACAGAGGAGCAATTATCCCCTGCATGAGACAGAAAAAAAACCAAGGAGAGGGACAATGTTCATTCATATCGTTGTATCCAAAAGAGTGTCATTTGTATCTAGAAGTATGTTTGAAAATTTATGATGCAGGTTTTTAAAATACAAAGAAATATGATAGAAAATTACCAGGTAGATTTATAGTATGCTATGTTTGTAATTTTCAGATACACATTTTCCCACTTTTCAAGATCTCTGAAACTAGGAGGTATCTAACAATCTAACAGTTATAATCAGATTGGCAGCACTTTTTTTCCTTAGGAGTGAATAAAATGATGCATTATTCAATTGATGGTGTCTTTCATTCAATTAGATATGCATATGCATATCTAATATATATATATTTATATTTTCTAGGTGAGGATACAGTTAGAAGAGACAATCTGATTGATTTCTTAAGTATTTTATGAGTTTGTCTATATCTTTCGGGATTCATCAATAACAAATTTTCAAGTGCCTATTATTCTTAGATGCTAAGGATAATAAACTCTACCCTCACAGAGCATATAGCAAGCTGGAAAGACAGAAGTTAGATATTTAATTACCGTATCATGTGGTATAAAAGCAAAGATGGTAGGGACTTACATGTTTCTGGGGGAGGAGGACCAATTTATCCCAGTGGGTTTCTTGGAAATGATGCTCTTGTGGGGACTTGAGGGTAAACAAGAAGTGTGAGTAACTGCTTATGCAAAGGCCTGGAGACTTCAGCAGAGCTGGTACAACAGAAGAGCTAAAAGAAACTCAGTAATCTTGACAGGAATATATTCAGCTCATTTACATCTCTTGATACTCTTCTGTACTTGCTTTGAGAATGAATACAATTCTCCAGTCACAGACCACTCTGTATAGGCAATGTATTCTGATTTTAGTATTGTGGCAACAATTCCAAATATCTTTCATCTCAATTTTTAAAAATGAATTCAAATACACTATTTTGTGTTTCATACAACAGAAGGATTGTGTAGGTAAATAAAAGCATTTTGATCCCTAATTTTCTGGATATGTTTTAAACATGAGCTACTTTATAAGATATTTTAAGGGGCATATGAAATTTAAGCAAGTTCTAAATCTAATAGGAAGTTTGTTGGGTTGGAGGTGGAAGAGAATGGGCAGAGGAGCATCCATTTAAGGAAGTAAACTCAACAGTTATAAGCTGTGGCACGAGAGTTTACACATCAAAACAGCACCACAACAGCAGGGAAGAAAAACAGGCACTAGTTAAACATACATATTTCATTGCTACTCTCAGTGCCTATTTGTTAAACAAACATCCTATAAATTTACTGCTACCTTTACAAATATCATAATGACTAAAGAGTTTCGCCATCTTCAGTAATTCTGACAGTCCATTGTATGCCCCTGGAAGTCATTTTTTTGTCATTGGTAAGTGTCAGATTTCCATATTCAGCCATCACCTCACTGAACTTCATTTTGTTTTGTGGTGTTTTTGGGTGCTGGGATCATGACCTGAGCCAAAGGCAGATGCTTAACCTACTGAGCCACACAGGTGCTCCTAGACTTCATTTTGAATAGGAAATCCTAACTGAAAAAAGTCACAAAGGAAGAAAGACACCTTGTTTTTAGGCTAACTAAAATGTTTCTAGGGAAGAGAGACATATAATTCAATTCTGTATATTCTTAATATTCAGAGAAACAGTCTTATTTTGAGTTATGATTAATGTAGGGTGGGACATCATCTAATTTCATTATATACCAAAAAGTCATGAAAATATCAGACACGTCATTAATTAGGTCCTTATCAAAGTCTTTTAGACAATTATATGTGGCTCTAACGTTCAGAGAGTTGAGCAAGAAAGAAATGGACTAGCATTTTGATAGACTGTATGGCATATTATTTCACAGAATGATATTTGAGATCAGAGATCTAAGCTGAGCACAAGCTTTGCCATTTACTAGTCATCACACTTTAGACAAATTAATCTCTTACCATTTTGGTTTCTTCACCTCTAATATATGGATAACTATTCTAAAATTGTCCTTTTTTTTAGATTAAAGTGAAATAATGCATGCAAAGTTTTGGCACAAGATCTCACACATAATATGTTCCCAATAAATATGTGCCTTTCAGCATTACGTTGTGTTATTATTTTTTTCGGTTATTGTATGTCTTAACCCTATTTCCCAGGACGTTTAATTCTGCCATTTGGACTTGGCCAATGAGAGGGCTGGGCAAGACATTAGAGGGTGGGAAGAAAAGAAGGGGTATTTATTTCTCCTGCTTCCTCCTGTCTGGGTTTCAATTTTGGCTCTAGCTGCATTCCTCTTCCTATGTCCCAGCTCCTATCCAATAGCCCCTCTCCCATAGCTAGAGTTCCCAGTCAGCCTGACATTGCTACCTCCTCAGGCCTAAGAGTGGTAATGGCTTCTCTTCCTACTGTTGATTCAGATGTTTCTGCTCACTATTCTTTGTCCTTAGGTGCGCCACCATCTTTTGTTAGTTCTTCAAACACCTCTGTAAACAGTCTCTTTACTAAACTTTCTTCAGTTAAATCCTTTGTGTCACTAGTTTTTTTTTTCTGGGACTTTGACATACATAAAATAATCTTTGTTGACCAATCATTTAAAAATATTGTTAAAAGTGAATACAAGACAATTCTTAATCCAGTGGGAAGCTTATTGAGAGGGTGGTGATTTGTTGTGATACAAACCCAGCTTTGAAGGCCAGAGAGATGGTAGGGGGTGGTGGAAAGGAAGGGTGGAGTTCTTTTCTAGATATATAAAACAAGAGTATATTCACAGAAGCAAAATGAGCATGAGGATTATGTAGAAAGTAAAGAAATATGACTGGATATCATGGGGGAGTTTTCATTTCAGGGTTTTGGTAGGCAGAATAATGGTCTTCCAAAGATGTTCATGTCCTGATCCCTAGAACCTGTGAATATATTATTACCTTATATGGCAAAAGGGACTTGGCACATGTGGTTAAATTAAAGATCTCAAGATGAGGAGATTATCCTGTATTATCCAAGTAGGTCCAATGTAATTAGAAGGATCCTTATTAGAAAGAGGCAATAGGGTCAGAGTCAGAGAAGGAAATGGATGATGAAGCAGAGTCAGAGGGGAAGATTTAGATGCTATTCTGCTGGCTTTGAAAATGAATGGAGCCAGAAGCTAAGGAATGCACGCAGGTGGCCTCTAGAGGCTGGAAAAGGCAAGGAAATGGATCCCCCCCTCCCCCCCCCCCCCCCCCCATAGCCTTCAGAAGACACACAGCTCTGTCCACACCTTGATTTTAGCCCAGTGATACTTCTAACTTACAAAATTGTAACATAATATACTTGTCTTGTTTAAACCAATAAATCTGCAATTTGATACAACAGAAATAGGAAACTGACATAGGTGCAGGAGGAGAAAGAGAGTGCTGGACTAGGGCAAACCCAGAGCCCTCAATAGAGAATTTTGGGTTTCATCTGAAGACACTGTTTTTGTTTGTTTTACTAAAAAGACTAGGATATAATGAAAATTAGTTATTAAGAAGATAGATTAGGGGTTGGGTTAAGACTGGCAAGAAGAAGAGCTCTCTACGGTAAAGAGTGAGTATGGTGATAAGACCCCAAACTAGGTGTGGATTCTATGAATTGAAAAGTTTCCAGGAAATCTGACAATATGATGACTGAATTGAAAACCAACAAAGGAGAGGAAGAAGTCAAATTTCAAATCCTTATTTGTGAAAGGGGCAGAAATATAGCGCATATGAGGAACTTATCGGTTGTGACACAGTAAATTCTAAATTTCAGTATGACTGAATAACACACACACATCACACAAAAGGGAATTAAATGTTATAATTTAGAAATATCTATGCATTATTTTTAAGCCCCCTTTTGCATTTAGCAAGACATATTATCCCAACAATTGCAGAAAACTCACAGTATGCAAGTGTGACTGTTATGGGTATATAAAGTAGTTAAACCTAAAAATATATATAATTGTAACTCTTAACCTCTATTTTTTTGAGTTTCATGCTTGTCTATTTAGAGGATATGCAAACTGCATTTGATCCTTTCTGTACTAGTGACTGCTTATTTGCTAAAATGAAAAAGGTACAACTTGAATAGTTGTAAAACTTCAGATTTTGTGCAACAACAACAAAATACAAACAACCTTCAAAACGTTTGAACTGAAGAGGCATCCATTATAGGTCAAATAAGTGTAAAGGGCGGTGACAGTTGCTGCTAAGTTAAACCATCCGCTGGCTGTAAAGCTGTTCAGAAGTTACTACTGTTTGGATTACTGGACACTTCCTAAGTAGTGGAAAATGTCTGGATGAAAAGTCAATAGCTCATAATTAACTCTCTTAATACTGTGAAAAAATGTTTTGCTTGCTAATAATTCATTTCTCAGTAATCTTCACAAGGGGTAACTATGCTTGGGCATCTAAATCAGAGTAAACTGCCTGGATCACCCGTTTTAAACGCCAAAATGCTAAATTAACTAGTACCAATAAGCATGCCAGGGGTAAGGACACTGAACATTGGAATATTGATGATATGCTACACCCAGCCATTAACCTAACCATTAGTCAGGTCACTTTCCTTTGCGCAAAGCTTCACCAATCTGCCTTTTTCTTTCACCATTTCAAAATATGACCATGGGTTAATTATCTGGAAAATCTTGAAAATGCTATGATTCAACCTTTTCCTAAACTGGATATAACTTTGCATTTCCAGTGTGTATTTTTAAGTAACTTTTATCCACAAGTAACAATACTGTATTTTGCATCTAAAAAAAAGTAGTCTGCTCTGTGACTACCCCTTTCTCAATTTCAAAACGTCCCTCCTCCTTATATAGAAACATCATTTCAAGACAAGAAGCAATTTTGCCTTGCATTCCTTTCTTTCCTCGTTCTACAGCAGAAAAGATCTTTGAATACTTGACAGCAAGAAAATGCAATAATGTCCACTGTTGAGTAATCTGAAGGTAGGAACTTGGCATATAAATCCGGGCCCTCTAGCTACCTCCCTCAAAAAAAAAAAAAAAAAAAAGTGGGGAAATGTCTTTCAGCAAAGTCCTAAAATACAATGTACACTGTAAAAACAACTTTAATCGTAAAAGCGTTTGTACTTTGTGAAGTTTCCAGCGCTGTCTCCCTCCTACCCTTGCGGGGGAAGGTTCTGTAACATATCAAAACTCGTAACCAAAAAAAACCCGCAGAAACGCGGTTTTCCGCGCTGCGCGCTGCCCTGGCTACCCGGAGCGTCCCGAACCGAACCGAACCGAACCGAACCAGCGCTCGTCCACCTCCGGGCCGGGGCTCTCGGCGTCTCCCCACCCACGCGCAGCCCCCGCCCCGCACCCAGGTGCTCGGAGACACGCAGGGTCGCTCACCGGTGA